>NC_064922.1:700721355-701024385 GCF_023897955.1 Schistocerca gregaria | reverse complement strand
GCATCTTGGACGAGGAGATGTAATGCATATGTGAGCGACTGAAACAAACTTGTGAAATAGGGAGAGACTGGTTTTATAAATTTATAACTGCTGACATCAATGCCAAATTTGGTACGCACAAGGAAGGTGATTCAGTTATAGGCAAATATGGAACAAATGAAAGCAACGACAAACGTAAGAGACTGGTTAAATTTGCACAACGTATGAAAACTCCTATTATGAAAACGTTCATCAAGACATTGACTTGAAGGTGTCCTAACTTTAAAATGAAAACTGAAATAGACTTCATTCTTACCAGCAGGACTCAAAACGTAAGAAACACTCGGTGCGAACGGGTTCAATACAAACAGCGATCATCGACTATTAACAACAAATTTTTAATGCAAAAGATGAAAACATAAAACTAATTAAAGAGAGAAGAAAAACTATTAATTTAAAAAAATCTCGTAGAAAGCAAAGGCGAATATCAAAAACCGATTAAGAGAGACTTTTAATAACTTCACTTACTTCTTGATCACATTTTTAATTTTCATCAACCTTTCACGTTTCGACTTTTCGTCATTTTCACTGGTTACGAAAATGAAACACAAAACTTGTATCAGACGATATGAAAATATGATACATTTCACCGTTGACAAAGAGACGTAGTACAACGACTAAAAGATGACTTCCTAACTTACCTGTGCTATGCCATCATATAAAAACATTAGATACATTGTGTCACGCCAACATTCTCGAGTACCAGACACGTGCAAACTGTTACCAAGTGAAAATTTTGGAAGCCAAGGGGATGAAACCGCTTGGTGGCACTGGGTACGTGCCACACGATACAATTTGTTTCTGTTCAGGATTCACAATTTTCGTCGTTGCAACGTATAAAACGATTTCATCACTCAGTATTGGAATCACTTAAAATGTTTTACAAAGGATATTACTTTACAAAGTGATGTGTAACAGTGTTTTTAATCTAATACACTGGAAGAAGGTGCTGATTGGCGCTGGGGCCAACTGTCTGTTAACAAACAAGTTTTTTGTTTTATTTGAGACTTACAGCACGTAAGTTACTACCATCAGTTAAATTTCATCAGTGTTTGATAAAAGTTAAAATTATATAATTTTATTTGGATGTAGTATTTCTTAATATTTTCCGGAGTAGCTTATCAATCTTGTTCTCCACCGTCATCTCTTCTAGTTTGTGGAAGAATGTTTCTCTATCTATGGAGTCTACATCTTTTTGTATTCGATTAATATTATTGTGCTGTTCCTGAACTTTCTCGTCGTTAATATTATTCACTGCCTGATCTTTCCTCTGTGAAGGGTCCATAGTATTCTCCCTTCTGTGGCTCTATCTGTGACTCTAGACGATTTAACTGGGCTCCATATAGAAGGCTGTATGTCACACGCTGTAGTGAAAGTCCACAGTAGTTATTAGGAAGTATTTTACCCTCTTTCTTGTGGAGGGGGTGTATTAGTGCTGACTTTTGTTGTTCTGGTATTGTTCTAGAAGTTTTCGTGGATCCTCTGTGTTTTGCGAGGAATATTCTCTTGTTAATATTTCCAGATTACAATCCGTCTTTATCAGGAGCTCTATCATTTATCAGTTATTTTAATATTTTCAAGATTTGTTCTGGCACTGGGGGCTTGGAATCCAGAGCACATTCTGGATTCTTGAACTTTAGTCTCTGCGTCGGTTTATCACAGTAATATGTCGAAGTATTGTCCTAATATATCACAGTTCTTTTCCGGGTCTGTCCGTAATGTTCCGTCTTGCTTTTTGAAGCACAAGATCGGTAGTTTGTTTCCTGTCATAATTTCTCTGTATGTTCTGTAAAAATTTTAATGTTGTTTTTGTTTAAGTACTTTTCTCTTTCTAACTGTTGTTTTGCTATCGCACTTTTTCTCTACTGATTATTTCCTAAGTGGTCTTCTATCTCCAGCTGAATTCTTCCATTTTTCGGACTTTCTGTGGCTGTTAAATTTCTTACAGGCTTGTATTCTGTCTTCTATGGCTCCGTCGCACGTCATGTTCCATCATCGGCTTTTCCTTTTCTTCTGTATTTGCTCCAGTTTTATAAGTTCTTTAATTTTTTAGGGTCCCATCCAGTTGTGACTGGTCATTTCTCTTTATTTTTGCAGTAATTTCTTGTTTTATTGCAGAGACTTTGGGGCTGTTTTGAAAGTTTTGTTGATTCTCTTGATTAGTCTTCTGGGTATAAATTTCGCTTTGATTTGGAGTAAGTGATGATCGGATTAGAAATAACCTTTCCTTGTTCGTATATTGATAATTTTTCTGGTCTATCTGAAATTCTCCTAGCACGTTCTTGGAAGATTTCCTAGTTCGTAGTTTCTGGTGTGGTTCCTGGAATTGTGTTGATATGATTCTCGAAGAAGTTTATCAGGTTCTCTCATGTCTTGTTGGTTCTCTTGTTAGCCGTTGATTTGTGGATTTGATGTTGTGCCTCTGTATTTTCCTTCTCTGCCAAATTGGGCATTAAAATCTCCTAGTATCACTTGCAAGTACTTCGTGAGGATTTTGTTGGTTGTTTCTTCTGGACGTAGAATTCTCCTGTAATTTGTGGTTTTTTTTCTCGCTGTAGTTATTTATTGGAACATGTGCACAACAAAAAAAGTATATTGGGAGGGCGTAAGTAGAGTCTGTTCTGTGTCAGGAGGCACTCTCTCAGGTCGCTCCTTGCCAGTTTCCTTTGGACGGATGATAGTGACCTGCAGTCACCGGTAGGCCCAGTGAAAGAAGATTCTTAATTAGTTATTTATTTCCTTAAAGAAACAAGTAGCGTCTTCATTCGTGGTTGAGGTCGTCTGTAAGTGCCCACTGAGGAATCACGTTGTAAGCGGTCTTCAGCCCGCTCAAGGCAGCTGACACGGCACACTTCGTCCCAGCCGGCTGCTGCATTGGTGGTTCGCCACTTGCCGTTGACCCGGCACCGGTTGTACCTCGAGGCCGCGTCAGTGAGGGACGGCGGCGCGTGTATTGAACTTACACATGCTGACTTGGGAGGTGCTCTGTCCCCTCCCGCTAACCAGACGTTTTCGTCATCCTATGTACCGCGATGACGGTGCCGTGTAGCCGTCATGTTCGACTATATTGACCTGCCGTCCAGGTTGACCCTATTCAATCCGCCGGAATGTCAGGAACGCTGTTGTCCTGACTCTGGTGAGACGGAAAGACGTCCAGGTCGTCCCATCTGCAATACATCTACGTCTACATTTGTACTCCGAAAGCCAGCCAACGGTGTGTGGCGGAGGGCACTTTACGTGCCACTGTCATTACCTCCCTTTTCTATTCCAGTCGCGTATGGTTCGCGGGGAGAACGACGGTCTGAAAGCCTCCGTGCGCGCTCGAATCTCTCTAATTTTACATTCGTGACCTCCTCGGGAGGTATAAGTAGGGGGAAGCAATATATTCGATACCTCATCCAGAAACGTACCCTCTAGAAACCTGGCGAGCAAGCTACCCCTCGATGCAGAGCGCCTCTCTTGCAGAGTCTGCCACTTGAGTTTGTTAAACATCTCCGTAACGCTATCACGCTTACCAAATAACCCTGTGACGAAACGCGCCGCTCTTCTTTGGATCTTCTCTACCTCCTCCGTCAACCCGATCTGGTACAGGTGCCACACTGATGAGCTATACTCAAATATAGGTCGAACGAGTGTTTTGTAAGCCACCTCCTTTGTTGATGGACTACAGTTTCTAAGGACTCTCCCAATGAATTTCAACCTGGTACCCGCCTTACCAACAATTAATTTTATATGATCATTCCACTTCATATCATTCCGCAGGCATACTACCAGATATTTTACAGAAGTAACTGCTACCAGTGTTTGTTCCGCTATCATATAATCATACAATAAAGGATCCTCCTTTCTATGTACTCGCAGTACATTACATTTGTCTATGTTAAGGGTTAGTTGCCACTCCCTGCACCAAGTGCCTGTCCGCTGCAGATCTTCATGCACTTTCTACAATTTTCTAATGCTGCAACTTCTCTGTATACTACAGCATCACCCGCGAAAAGCCGAATGGAACTCCCGACACTATCTACTAGATCAATAGAGGCAAACTGTGGCGTTGCACTCTACGACTGCCGACTATGGAGATGTAGCCACATCTCGTAGCAGCGGCTGATCTCCGTAGCACGCAGGAAATCTACGACAGACTTGTGCCAGACGTCACTTCCCTGCAATCAGGGAACAGAGCGTAAACATCATGTAAGCCGTCGATCCATCCGAACGACCACCTTACGATCTAAACTACTTGGGTTACTTATGCAGCCAAGTAGAGAGTAATGTTCAACTGAAGTCATTCGTCATGACCGCATAGGGCTCACATAGGTATAAGCGGTTTTCCTTCTGCTGTGCTTGCTTAAGGAGTTTGTTATAGTATAGAACCAGTTTGTTAAAGCTCCTGGTACCGTTTGTTGCATTCAGCCTTAGCCTCTCTTCCGTCACATAATGAAGGTGATGTGACCCTGTCTGGTTGCTCCAATGCATTACATTCTGTTGACGTCTGCTGCCTAGACGCCGATGTGTTTTTCGGTGACGCAGTCACGGTGGTGAAAGGTTTTCATTGTGGCTGCCACCTGTCAACATTGCCCTAATGTAGCGAGATAAGCTCCGCTCAGAGACCATGAAAATTTTACCCGCTTTGCTGATCTATACAAGATTGGCACGCAGCAGCACTGCGTACTGTGTAGGTTGTGTATCCAGGTCGTATGGTCTATGTCGATATTTATTTCTGCTTTTGAAGTGAAATCCGTTGTATAATCCTTATCGAAATACACTCCTGGAAATGGAAAAAAGAACACATTGACACCGGTGTGTCAGACCCACCATACTTGCTCCGGACACTGCGAGAGGGCTGTACAAGCAAAATCCACACGCACGGCGCAGCGGACACACCAGGAACCGCGGTGTTGGCCGTCGAAAGGCGCTAGCTGCGCAGCATTTGTGCACCGCCGCCGTCGGTGTCTGCCAGTTTGCCGTGGCATACGGAGCTCCATTGCAGTCTTTAACACTGTGAAACGTCCCCTTGGAACAATTTATACACGACTGTGCTTAAGCTGAAACACAATACTTTTAGCGCAACGCAATCTGACTTCCAAAAATCCCTACGAAAGAATGGCCCTGACTAACATTAACCTATACGTTTCACAAATCACTTACCTCACAAAAATCTTCTTTACTCAAGCTACTGCAATACAGCGAGCGCCACTACTGCCAGCTAAATAAAAGATTCAAACTAATGAAGGCACTAACTACTGATAGGCATAGTTAGCAAATGAAAGATTTTAATACAGAACAAACAATGTATTTACCTTAATAGTCATAATATATATATCTGTTCGTGACACCAATTCTTACCAATTTCAAAACTCCGCCATCTCTCTCCCCACGTCCACCACTGCTGGCGGCTCACCTCCAACTGCACAACGCTACGCGCTGTTAGCATCCAGGTGCCGCTGCCCAACACTACAATGGCGAGTATTACAACAATGCCAAGCAGCCACAGACTGCACACGGCACAGCCAGTGATTTTCATACAGAGCGCTACGTGGCGGCGGCGTTACCAATAAAAAAACTTAAACAGCCTACTTACAACTGGTAGCATGCCGCGACAGCGTGGACGTGAACCGTATGTGCAGTTGACGGACTTTGAGCGAGGGCGTATAGTTGGCTGCGGGAGGCCGGGTGGACGTACTGCCGAATTGCTCAACACGTGGGGCGTGAGGTCTCCACAGTACATCGATGTTGTCGCCAGTGGTCGGAGGAAGGTGCAAGTGCCCGTCGACCTGCGACCGGACCGCAGCGACGCACGGATGCACGCCAAGACCGTAGGATCCTACACAGTGCCGTAGCGGACCGCACCGCCACTTCCCAGCAAATTAGGGACACTGTTGCTCCTGGAGTATCGGCGGGGACCATTCGCAACCGTCTCCATGAAGCTGGGCTACGGTCCCGCACACCGTTAGGCCGTCTTCCGCTCACGCCCCAACATCGTGCAGCCGGCCTCCAGTGGTGTCGCGACAGACGTGAATGGAGGGACGAATGGAGACGTGTCATGTTCAGCAATGAGAGTCGCTTCTGCCTTGGTGCCAATGATGGTCGTATGCGTGTTTGGCGCCATGCAGGTGAGCGCCACAATCAGGACTGCATACGACCGAGGCACACAGGGCCAACACCCGGCATCATGGTGTGGGGAGCGATCTCCTACACTGGCCGTACACCTCTGGTGATCGTCGAGGGGACACTGATTAGTACACGGTACATCCAAACCGTCATCGAACCCATCGTTCTACCATTCCTAGACCGGCAAGGGAACTTCCTGTTCCAACAGGACAATGCACGTCCGCATGTATCCCGTGCCACCCAACGTGCTCTAGAAGGTGTAAGTCAACTACCCTGGCCAGCAAGATCTCCGGATCTATCCCCCTTTGAGCATGTTTGGGACTGGATGAAGCGTCGTGTCACGCGGTCTGCACGTCCAGCACGAACGCTGGTCCAACTGAGGCGCCAGGTGGAAATGGCATGGCAAGCCGTTCCACAGGACTACATCCAGCATCTCTACGATCGTCTACATGGGAGAATAGCAGCCTGCATTGCTGCGAAAGGTGGATCTACACTGTACTAGTGCCGACATTGTGCATGCTCTGTTGCCTGTGTCTATGTGCCTGTGGTTCTGTCAGTGTGATCATGTGATGTATCTGACCCCAGGAATGTGTCAATAAAGTTTCCCCTTCCTGGGACAATGAATTCACGGTGTTCTTATTTCCAGGAGTGTATATACTAAAAATCGTATCCTGAAGAGTTTCAGATTTCTTTCTGGAATGGTTATGGCTGGTTTTCCGTTGTATATTCTGTACTTTTCCAAGTCAAAGTCGTTCTTATCTGAGAATCACGTTACCTGTAATGCCATAATGTAGGCATTGAATTTACCCAGTCTCATCTAGGTTCTGAGAGGAAATTGCGAAGAGAACTGCATTGAAAAGACACTTTTAGTTAGGTACCTCGCTGAAGCCCATTCCTCGCAGTTACACGTCACCAATGGGCAAAACAACACAGAAATAAGACAGGAGCTAACTGGAGGAGCGTGGAGTTATCAAACTTATTACGGTCTTGTCTCTTTCCGAATGACGCAAGGTGTCAAGAACACCGAGGGTCGGCCCAGCGTGACATTTAACCAGCGCATATCTGCTGTAGTTCATGCTTGAGATGGCTCTGTCAAGTTATGGGGATGCCTTTCGCACAGTGACTTCAGCTACGTCATTCAGGTCCCCGCTGAACTGAACCTGAATGATTACTTCAGCAGTCTCCCTGATGAAGTTTGTCCATTCCTCTACATATTCGTGGTGGATATTCTATGGATGAACTTTCTTACACGATGAATACACTGGTGTTCAAAGGGTAACTCACATACCATACATTCTTCGTTGGACGAACCCCGAGGCATCCCGTCGCAGCACTTCTAACCCAATAAATTGTCTGATCTTAATTTCCTGTCTTAACTTTCCCCCAAGAATCATGGAACTTGCTGTTGGTGGGAAGGCTTGCGTGCCTCAACGATACAGATAGCCGAACCATAGGTGCAACCACAACCGAGGGATATCCGTTGAGAGGCCAGACAAGCATGTGGTTCATGAAGAGGGGCAGCAGCCTTTTCAGTAGTTTCAGCGGCAACAGTCTGGATGATTGACTGATGTGGCCTTGTAACACTAACCAAAATGGCCTTCCTCTTGTGGTACTGCGAATGGCTGAATGCAAGGGGAAACTACAGCCGTAATTTTTCCCGAGGGCATGCAGCTTCACTGTATGGTTAAATGATGAATGGCGTCCTCTTGGGGAAAATATTCCAGAGGTAAAATAGTCCCCGATTAGGATCTCCGGGCGGGGACTACTCAGGAGGACGTCGTTATCAGGAGAAAGAAAACTGGCTTTCTATGGATCGGAGCGTGGAATGTCAGGTCCCTTAATCGGGCAGGTAGGTTAGAAAATTGAAAAAGGGAAATGGATAGGTTAAAGTTAGATATGGTGGGAATTTGCGAATTTCGGTGGCAGGAGGAACAAGACATTTGGTCAGGTGAATACAGAGTTATAAACACAAAATTTAAAAGGGGTAATGCAGGGGTAGGATTAATAATGAATAAAAAATAGGTTTTCGGGTGAGCTACTACAAACAGCATAGTGAACGCATTATTGTGGCCAATATAGACACGAACCCCACGCCCACTACAGTAGTACAAGTTTATATGCCAACTAGCTCTGCAAATGATGAAGAAATTGAAGAAATGTGTGATGAGATAAAAGGAATTATTCGGGTAGTGAAGGGAGACGAAAATTTAATAGTCATGGGTGACTGGAATTCGAGAGTAGAAAAAGGGAGAGAAGGAAACATAGTCGGTGAATATGGATTAGGGCTAAGAAATGAAAGAGGAAGCCTTTTGGTAGAGTTTTGTCCAGAGCATAACTTAATCATAGGTAACACTTGGTTCAAGAATCATGAAAGAATGTTATATACATGGCAGAATCCTGGAGATACTAAGAGGTATCAGATTATAAAATGGTAAGACAGAGATTTAGGAACCAGGTTTGAAATTGTAAGACATTTCCAGGGGCAGATGTGGACTCTGACCACAATCTATTGGCTATGAACTGTAGATTAAAACTGAAGAAACTGCAAAAAGGTGGGAATTTAAGGAGATGAGACCTGGATAAACTGAAAGAACCAGAGGTTGTACAGAGTTTCAGGGAGAGCATAAGTGAACAACTGACAAGAATGGGGGAAGGAAGTACAGTAGACGAAGAATGGGTAGCTCTGAGGGATGAAGGAACGAAGGCAGCAGAGGATCAAGTAGGTAAAGAGACGAGGGCTAGTAGAACTCCTTGGGTAACAGAAGAAATACTAAATTTAATTGATGAAAGGAGAAAATATAAAAATGCAGTAAATGAAGCAGGCAAAAAGTAATACAAACGTCTCAAAAATGAGATTGACAGGAAGTGCAAAATAGCTAAGCAGGGATGGCTACAGGACAAATGTAAGGATGTAGAGGCTTATCTCACTAGGGGTAAGATAGATACTGCCTACAGGAAAATTAAAAAGACCCTTGGAGAAAAGAGAACCACTTGTCTGAATATCAAGAGCTCAAATGGAAACCCAGCTCTAAGCAAAGAAGGGAAAGCAGAAAGGTGGAAGGAGTTTGTGGAGGGTCTACACAAGGGCGATGTACTTGAGGACAATATAATCGAAATGGAAGAGGATGTAGATGAAGTTGATATGGGAGATACAATACTGCGTGAAGAGTTTGACAGGGCATTGAAAGACCTGAGTCGAAACAAGGCCCCAGGAGTAGACAACATGACATGTCCCCTTAGAAGAATTATGCACGACTGTGCTTAAACTGACACACAATATTTTTAGCGCAACGCAATCTGACTTCCAAAAATCCCTGCAAAAGAATGGCCCTGACTAACATTAACCTACACCTTTCACAAATCACTTACCTCACCAAAAATCTTCGTTACTCGAACTACTGCAATATAGTGAGTGCCACTACTGCCAGCTAAATAAAAGATTCAAACTACTCAAGGCACTAACTACTGATAGGCATAGTTAGCAAATGAAAGATTTTAATACAGAACAGACAATGTATTTACCTTAGTAGTCATAATACATATAGCAGTTGATGACATCCTGTCTTACAAATTTCAAAACTCCACCATCTCTCTCCCCACATCCACCACTGCTGGCGGCTCACCCCCAACTGTGCAACGCTACGCGCTGTTAGCATCCAGCTGCCACTGCCCAACACTACAATGGCAGACAACAATGCAAACCAGCCACAGACTGCACACGGCACAGCCAGTGATTTTCATAGAGAGCGCTACGTGGCGGCGGCGTTACTAATAAAAAAACATAAACAGCCTACTTACATAGCCCCCATGCTCCCCACAAAAAATTTTACAAATTGTTTTGGGCAGTGGCCAATACAGATTTGAAAAAATTTTTCATAATTACAATAACAAAGATAGGAAATGCACACACTTAGTGATACAATGTTGGTCAAAAGCTACAATTTTCTCACCGTCCATAAAGACAGTCCTGATCGTTCATCACAGTAAAATATCAGTGTTTTTGCTCAATGTCTGAGCAGTAAAAGAGAGTGCACACGGAAGTAGTTGATTTGCATGCAGTCTTGAAGAAGTAGTGTTGTCCTTCCAACGGAAAGACAGTGCTGACTCTTGACATGCAGACAGGTAATGGGCCACAACAGAGCAAACCCACAGCAGAGTAGGTCGAAGTTTTGAAGAATATTGGTAGGTAAGTCATCACAGAGTAGACCCATTGTAGTAGAGATTACGGTAGTGGTGGGCCACCAGAGGTGCAGACCCACTGCAGTCCTTGTAGAAATAATGGTATTGGTGAGTCATCAAAGGCGTAGACCCACTTCAGTTCTTGTAGAGATAGCCAGCAGCCATCTGTTGCGACTGTGCAGGTGCACAATCACCATCGAAGTGTCTTGGGGAGAATATAGCAAGTCCATCAACCACCACTTGTGCACGCACAAAGTTTTTGTAATTGTCCTTAGAACCAGCAATGTTGTTGTCCAGTCCCTTCCTGAATTATTAACACACGTGCAAACACTATCAGTTCTTCTTCTCACATATTGTCCATGTACTATGACCAACAGAAACGTGTGCAGTGAAATGTAATTTACAAGTTACTTAATTTGATGAACTGGTGTCAATTCAATTTTATAACATAAGAATACAATAACAAAGGTACAAAATGCATCTTTAAAGAACATAACAATACAGATAACATTTGCAGTAGTACAGGCTTTACAAAAGAATCGAAATAGCAAATACATCAGTGTTACAAAAATTACGAGATAAGTACATACATAAAAGATCAGAATAACTTTTGAAACATCAACTTCACATATGAGCATTAGAAGAAAACAGAATAAATAATGTGTAAACATCTTTACGAAGTAAATAACATATATTTAATGCAAATTATATTTGAGGGTAACAGTATTCCTCATCATAGTGAAGGTAGCTTAGTATTAGAAGAGAAAAAATTCTATGAAACAGTACACAGAGACAGGAAGAAAATAAATACACAAGGGTACACAAACACATAGTGGGATAACACAAAAGGAAAGGACAGGGTTTGTTTACAGGGTAACATTTGGTACTGGAGTCCAACCCAAAACTTCATATAATAGATCGTCCCTCTTATTTCAACATTTGCTCCAGCGAAAAAAAGTCCTATCCATGCATGCTTTCTGTATTCTCTTCTCATCCTCTGCCAAAAATAGTTTTTGTCCACTGTACACTACTTTTTTGGCCAAATCATTTTCTTATAGCTTCTCAATGCATTTCTTCCAATTCATCACAACTTGTGCTCTTTTATAGCCTACCCCATCTTAAGCTAACTTAAATCTACTGAGCTCAGATGCTAAACTACGGGACGACGCAATGCAGCAGCACAAAACAATTAACACAAACAGCAATGACAAAAAAATGCAAATAGGCAGAAAAAAGGCAGCAATATAGGACGTAGCAAATGCAACATTACAACTAATATGAAGCAATGAGCAGCAACAAGAAAAATAAATCAGTAGTGAAACTGGGTTAACAGGGTAATACAAAGTGAAATTCAGTAACACTATGCCCAGCAAACAGCAGCAGAAAATGCAATAGCTTATAACTAAACATGACAAAGCTCAAACAGATAAATATTACGTTGAAGACAACAATGCAGAAAAGGGAAATGTCTATTCACATATTAATATCTACGTCATTGAAGTGGTGCACCACAAGAAGTAATTCTACCATAAACATTACCAAGTACTTGAAAAGAAAATTATGTATGCAGTTTCTGCGAAGGGAAGTCTTTTTGTGCTCCTTCGTTTTTTTAAGTACATCATAAAGTTATTATTTACTGGATCTGTAGGCATAAAATATCTATATTAGTAAATCCATTAAATTTTATTGTAACCAATGCTGCAGCGCAGCTAGAAACTAGACATTAAACGAAATAGGCAAAGCAGGGCGTGAAACGTCATTCGCCAGCCATAAGTCATTTCATAATGCAGTAAACAATCTTCCAACTAGCAAGACAATAGACATGAAATGTTTCTCATCATTTCATTTCAGTAAATATCATAAATTAAGAACTCTACAGTGTAATCATGTTTTCAAGTTTGAGTGTGTCGTATTTACGATGCTTTCTACAGTGAAATGTCAATAGCGAGGATGATGGACTCTTTTCTTTCTGTGCCTCTGAAAGGCACACACTAATGGCTATTTCCCAGGCGTCTGTCGCGCAGCTGGGTGCCCACGACGCATTACGTGCAGGTGGTCACTTAACTTTCTTATCGAAATATTTACGACACCTTTTTCCGCTACAGTGGCAGTCTCATATAAAAAAATTCACAGGTCAAGAATTTGCGTTACACATCTGTAGAAACAAAATCCTTTAAATATAATAGTGTCCAAAAAATTTTCTTTGGCATTGTAATACATTCACGCATTTACATACAGTTCATAACTCTTAAAGTACGATTCTTGGTTTCCAACAACCTTTTTCACAAACCAGAGTCCCTAACCACTACTTATTATTCCTTACCTTATTCGTTGACACGTATCCAGTATTTCATCATAACAGATGCATAGCATAATCAAATAACTGATATACCATCAGCTTATTGATCATAAAGATACCGCAACAGCGTAATACACATCGTCATCATAACATCATAAAACCTCAGCCTAATCTCAAAATCGTCGTAGCTTCCTCCAATAATTTCAAAACCTAAAAAAAATTCTCTGCTCATGTCAAAAGTGTCATCTACGTCAAACGTAATTTAAAAATCATGATCCCATAGCAAATATGTCATTCAAAACTCTCATAGTATCACAATTGTTCCGAAAAAATATGAACATTTCAAAAAGTACAGACAAAATACAATTTCATAAGTCTGAAGTTTCCAACCGTGTAATTACGTAAACATGTGTCACTGACGTAATAAAAAAATGTATGTCTCTCAGTTAAATGACCAGATAGCTGTGTAATTTATGTGTTAGAGAAATATGGTACCCATGTGTAAAGTTGTATAAGCAAATACCATAATAGCTAGGGCGCATTGTGCTCGCCAAACACATGATACACAAAGTAAGCGTGTACCCCCCTGAAGATTAATGTAATTATACCCTCAGATGTTACAGATTACAGCAATGGAATGAAATGTATCACGGAAAACCTTTGTATCATTGTACTTCAAATATCTTTAAAAATAAATGTTTTAAGTGCAAGATTAATCACTCAAATACGTGTGCTGTAGCGCTAAACTGTGTGTCTTGTTGTAAGATAATCTCTGTGGAAGTGTCGTAGTTATCATCCTCCGAAAGCTAAGTTCTGCAGAAGTCAATGTACTTGCCTCATGATAAACAAAAATGAAACACTTTGCGTATAGATATCGTAGTTACTACGCTTATTGCCGTGATGAAGTAAGTACTGTACTGTAACGTATTGTTGTGCTACGATAAGGGCTGTCTCATTGTAGCTATACCACAAAAGTTTCTAGTAAAACATGTTTTATTTTCCTGAATAATTCAGAAAAACTGTGCAGATATAAAACAGACACACCGCAAAAGCAACATTGTAAATTGTCACTCATTAGTAGCGTCGTGATATAATCGTGTAGCTATCAAAGAAACCAAATGCTAAGTCATCTTTAATCTCACAGAAAGTACTTCAAATAAAGAATGTCTTTTCATGTAAACCAAAATGTTGCATTAAAATCTCATTAACAGTATATGTTCTAAGTATGTAAGCCTTATAGTCGTTAGTAATCGTGCAACTATCAAGCAAGAATGTACACATACAGTAACACTGTGTCCTCTGTTCACTATCACAATGCAGTGGTAATTACTGTATGTTCCGTAGGTTCTAGACTGGATAGTTAACTTCAAAACATTGTTGCATGTTAACAGTTTCTCAGTGTGACAAAGCATACTAGAAATGTGAAGTGAAATGTTTTATGGCAAATACAAAGTTAAAAAGCTGATTATATTTCAATAAATGGTTTTACATGTGAAATGTGGTGTACACCTTTACTCTTCCTAGTATACAGACTGTCAACTGAAAAGCAATTATCTTGTGATCACGTCGGTAAGGAACACTGGAATTCTGCTCAAGGTTAGCTTATGTTACTTTTATCTAAGCCAGCCAGCGCACGCTGCTGCCTGCGGTGCGAGTCATTGTCTGTTTCTTTGTTGGCGTGCGTCGGTTTTGGGATTAGGAGACCTAACTTCTACAAATTCACCTTGCCGAGAGGGCCCTGCTCTGTTTGAATCCCCCCAGTTCTGATGCAATTCAGGTCTGACGTTACGATCATACCGTTTGTCGTCATGTCGGTAATTTCTGTAATTAATTTCTTGTCGGTCACATGGTGGAGATTTTCTCCCTGAATCGTAACTGCGCGCTTGACCGTTGCGTCTGAAGTTATTCCGTGTCTCTTGATAATAATTATTTTGGTTCCCATATTGTCTGTTTCTCTGATTGTCTCTGTGATATTCATTACTACGGAAATGCGATCATTCTCTATAACTGTTACTCTGCCAGTGGTTGTCATATGCGTGGTGTCTGTTTTGGTCACGATTTTTGTTGTGAGAATGGCCTTGTCGTGTCCAGTTATTGTTTCTTTCATCGCGGAATTGCGACGGATATGACCTGTAGTGATTGTTTTCCTGTTTTCGCATCCCGCGACTGTCTGTGTCAATTTCTAATTCTTGTAAGAGTCCCTGAAAAGCTTCAATGTCGTCTTTGCAACGTCCTGCCAAAATAATATTCCTTAAATGTTCAGGCAATTTGATTAAGCAAATGCGGATGAGTTCTCACGGGCTGTATGGGTTTGAAAGATACTGGTTCTTATGCAACATGTCTTCAAAATATTTGACAAGACTGGAAAATTCAGATTGTTCAAAGTGTTTCATCATCATGATGCTATGTTTTACTCGGTCTTGTGTAGCTTGAGACCAATATGCTGAGAGGATGGAATGATAAAATTCTCCTTCACTGTGACAATCGTGAATGACCGATCGCATTCTTACAGCTGGTTCAGTCTCCAAGTAGCCACACATAAATTCTAATCTGTGCTCTAATGACCAGTTGGGAGGGAAACAATGAGCGAATTGATGAAGCCACGCTTGTGGATGAATGTCGTTGCCACAGTTCTTAAATGTTTTGAATTTACGTGCAGTAATGAACAGCTTATAGTCAAAATCATCGTGTCGGCGGGTAGCATATCGTTCATTGTTACGTCGTGTCGGCAGTTCCATCTCAAAATTCGGCGCACCTTGCCAATTTCTTTCATGATTTTCGAAATGCCTTGTGTTATTATTTTGTGGCAGTTCCGTATTTTTATGTCCCTCTTCCCGTATTGGAGTGCGAGTGTCCTCTAAAATACGTAATTCTTGTATTACCTGTGTCAGCTGATCTTGCACTTTCCGGATTTCTCTTTGGTGTTGTGTATTAATTTGATTCTGATTTTGTTTGAATTTCTTAATTTGTTCGCACTCTTCTGTATCATTCAGATCATCATCTACCTTTGTAGATAAGTTAGTGAACTGATCTGAAAGTTCGGCTACTTTCTCCGATAGTGAACACATTTCTTCAGTGTGTTTTTCTGAACCAAGTTTCAGAGTGTCCATTTGTGTTGAAATCTTGGCAGGGATGCCATATGACACATCCCCTTAGAAAAATTATACACGACTGTGCTTAAACAGACATACAATATTTTTAGCGCAACGCAATCTGACTTCCAAAAATCCCTACAAAAGAATTGCCCTGACTAACATTAAACTATACCTTTCACAAATCACTTTCCTCACCAAAAATCTTCGTTACTCGAACTACTGCAATATAGCGAGTGTCACTACTGCCACCTAAATAAAAGATTCAAACTACTCAAGGCACTAACTACTGATAGGCATAGTTAGCAAATGAAAGATTTTAATACAGAACAGACAATGTATTTACCTTAGTAGTCATAATACATATAGCAGTTGATGACATCCTGTCTTACAAATTTCAAAATTCCGCCATCTCCCTCCCCACATCCACCACTGCTGGCGGCTCACCTCCAACTGCGCAACGCTACGCGCTCTAAGCATCCAGCTGCCGCTGCCCAGCACTACAACGGCAGACAACAATGCAAACCAGCCACAGACTGCACACGGCACAGCCAGTGATTTTCATACAGAGCGCTACGTGGCGACGGCGTTACCAATAAAAAAAACCTAAACAGCCTACTTACAAACATTCCATTAGAACTACTGACGGCCATGGAAGAGCCAGTCCTGACAAAACTCTACCATCTCGTGAGCAAGATATACGAGACAGGCGAAATACCCTCAGACGTCAAGAAGAATATAGTAATTCCAATCCCAAAGAAAGCAGGTGTTGACAGATGTGAAAATTACTGAACTATCAGTTTAATAAGCCAAAGCTGCAAAATACTAACGCCAATTATTTACAGACGAATGGAAAAACTGGTAGAAGCCGACCCCGGGGAAGATCAGTTTGGATTCCATAGAAATGTTGGAACACGTGAGGCAATACTGACCTTACAACGTATCATAGAAGAAAGATTAAGGAAAGGCAAACCTACGTTTCTAGCATTTGTAGACTTACAGAAAGCTTTTGACAATATTGACTGGAATACTCTCTTTCAAATTCTAAAGGTGGCAGGGGTAAAATACAGGGAGCGAAAGGCTAATTACAATTTGTACAGAAACCAGATGGTAGTTATAAAAGTCGAGAGGCATGAAAGGGAAGCAGTGGTTGGGAAGGGAGTGAGACAGGGTTGTAGCCTCTCCCCGATGTTATTCAATCTGTATATTGAGAATGCAGTAAAGGAAACAAAACAAAAAATCGGAGTAGGTATTAAAATCCATGGAGAAGAAATAAAAGCTTTGAGGTTCGCCGATGACATTGTAATTCTATCAGAGACAGCAAAGGACTTGGAAGCGCAGCTGAACGGAATGGACAGTGTCTTGAAAGGAGGATATAAGATGAACTTCAACAAAAGCAAAACGAGGATAATGGAATGTGGTCGAATTAAGTCTGGTTATGCTGAGGGAATTAGATTAGGAAATGAGACACTTAAAGTAGTAAAGGAGTTTTGCTATTTGAGGAGCAAAATAACTGATGACGTTCGAAGTAGAGAAGGTATAAAATGTAGACTGGCAATGGCAAGGAAAGCGTTCCTGAAGAAGAGAAAGTTGTTAACATTGAGTATAGATTTAAGTGTCAGGAAGTCGTTTCTGAAAGTATTTGTGTGGAGTGTAATCATGTACGGAAGTGAAACATGGACGATAAATAGTTTGGAAAAGAAGAGAATAGAAGCTTTGGAAACGTGGTGCTACAGAAGAATGCTGAAGAGTAGACGGTTAGATCACATAACTAATGAGGAGGTATTGAATAGAATTGCGGAGAAGAGGAGTTTGTGGCACAATTTGACAAGAAGAAGGGATCGGTTGGCAGGACATGTTCTGAGGCATCAAGGGATCACAAATTTAGTATTGGAGGGCAGCGTGGAGGGTAAAAATCGTACAGGGAGACCAAGAGATGAATACATTAAGCAGATTCAGAAGGATGTGGGTTGCAGTAAGCACTAGGAGATGAAGAAGCTTGCACAGGATAGAGTAGCATGGAGAGCTGCATCAAACCAGTCTCAGGACTGAAGACCACAACAACAACATATCAAGTGAGAAAAGGCAAGCTGAGTTTCGCACGAGAAATGCTTTCTAAAACAAAGCTGATTCTTGGACATAATCTTCTTCGTCTCAAGAAAGATTGTTATATTCGAAATATTCGAACTGAGAAGATATTAAATGATTCTGCAGCAAACGTAAGTTATGGATACTTGTCTATAATTCTGCGGGTCCATTCTTTTACTTTTCTTCCAATATGTTGTACTTTTGTAAGAGAACTTTTTCCTGCTTAATTTTATAGACCGAATACTATGAGTATGAAGAGTTTCCAAAAGCAAATTATGTACATAACATTAACAAATAAATAAATTTGTTTCCAGAATAGAATGAAAAAAAGATCCTCTTTAACAAATTGGACCGCCCCCTCCACGTTGATAATCTCCTGGCTACTTGTGACTCACAATGGGTGGTTGTGGCGTTGTTTCTCTTCAAATACAGATTATGGTTTACCGCATGAAAAGGTACTGTATCAGTGGCACGAGTCATTGGCGCCTCTAGCGGTGGGCTGCGGTACTGTGGCACAGGCATTTCGATGAACACCACAAACGTAGACATGTATCTGTAAACAAAACAAATTTATTTACGCAAATTTATTGTTCCGAGGTGACAATTACAATCTGTGTCTACCTTTCATAATTACGCAGCAGTTGATACTGGGAGGAACATACTAGTGAAACATGTTTCCATAACGATATTAGAATCAGTCAGTCAAAGACCGAGTCTTTCCTGACGATACGCATGGATTTAACTCCTATAATTGAGAACATTGTATAATTTGCATGATTCCCTTGTTAGAATGCTGGTCGTTCTTTCCTTTTGTTCCATATCGACTATACTCTTCTGAATATGAAACAGACAACTTGTTTGGAACACTTTTCCCTGTTTGTCTCCCACTTTCGTGACATTAGGCTATCCAGTGGCTTCTGTTTAGCCCCCAGCCCCTTCTCTTCTCCTCAGAACGGCGGATATCGCTAAAGCAACCAATTTTCACTTGTATCGGTTTCCTTCAGTGTGAATTTAACCTCAATATTAAAACCCTTCAACATAACAGTTTTCGTAACTATCCGATTTTTAACTTTTTATTTCTATTAATTTCCTGCAATAAGCTTAGTGTACTGGAAACTTCTGCCACCGAATGTATCAGGATGACCAAATGTATCGTGAAGAGGTAAAAGGCACCACATTAAGACTTGTCTGAGCTTTCCAACTGATTTATTGTTTCCAAATACAGTCCCATGTTTCCCCCAATCTGTGTTACTGGGTCCCGCAATGCTGAGGACACCACTTTCACTGTCTGCGAAATGGCTTGGCTCAGAATCGTTGCCTCAGTCACCCGCGCATGCACTGTGTGTCGACCTTGTACGACAGCAGGGTGGCACCGTTGTCAGGATTCCAGAAGTTGACTCAGTGATTTGCATTCCTGCTGACTCAGCGCCACTCAGTTTGAGCCACAGGTTGCTAGCCGTGGGCTTCTCAGAGGCGTGGCTGAGTTTGTGGCTAAAACAAGCACCTGCGATCCGGCGTCCAAATCTGCGGCCGTCGCCTCTGGATCCCTCCGGTGTGTGTTGGAAGCCAGCACAAATGCCTGCAATAGGAAGCTGTGGAGTGACTCGCCACTGGCTGGCAATGGACCCTACATTGGCCTCAGAGGGTTGAACCATGATGTCCAAAGTTGGTTGTGGCTCCTCTCGATTTTCATCTTTTATAGCAAATGGAGCATTCTACTTCATTGACATCACAATTCAGAAAATGCGTCCAGTCTACCCATTGTTCCATTCTTTCCTAAAACTAATGTTTGACGTTAAGAGTGAGAAACTGTCGTACAGACCAGATGGACCAACTGTTGTACACTGCATATCACGCATACCAAGTAAATGCAACACAATATAGTAACTAGTAGATTATTGCCTCATCCATGCTGTGTCAGTTGCAATGCCACGTGTTTGTCGTTAGTTTCTGTCAACATTGGTAATAATATAGTACTGATAGATAATCTTTTTCTTCTGTATCGACACAGTATTTCAAATGATGGGAAATATTACTAACAATAATTACTCGTTCCTTGAAAAACGGTTTGTTGAAAAACTAAAATTTTTCTACTCCTTCTATGGCTAATTGATATTTTGGTTTTCTACTCCAAAAAAACAAAAAAAATAAAGCTGTTGTATCCAAGAGCAGAGAAATACCGTAAAAATGTCGGTTATTAAGAACGTAAATACCTGTCTGTTTTTCCCATCCCTACTAACACTTCCCTTGTAGCCACCTTGTGGGTAAACTGTATAGCTCGCAGTGCCAGCCCATGAAAATGATTGATACGCAGTACACAGATTTTCAACTGAACTGCTAGGTCAATCGTCCTTATATCTATTTTCCATACACCGTGCTAGAACTCCATAACTTGTAAACCCACTGAAAGGTACAGAGTGAGTTCAAGCTGCACCCATAACACCTCGGAGCCAATTCAAGTATGTTTTCTGACCATTTTGTTGTAACAGCCCCCTAGCCCCGTTACAGAGTCTGTAGTTCCAACACAATGGAGGACAGGACCAGCAACTTTCGTATGATATACTCTTATTTTTTTCAATATCCGTTATAGTTACGATAATAGTCATTTCCTTGTTGCGTCTATTTTCGGACCGTCACGTCCATCTCAAACCGTGGCCTTAAACGTAAGTGTAATATACAGTGTGCCAGTGTACATAAGCGTAATAAATATTTGTCGTTAGAAGTCATTAGATAAGTACAAAATATTAAACTATGGATTCTGTAACTCATGCTTCCTTCTGTCACTTTCATGATACAAGTTTCATTTTTTTTTTTTTTTTTCAAATCTACGGTGCCCCGCATTACTGAGATACCTGTCAGCAAGTCGTCAATAGAAAGAGAGTTCGCAAATTTGAAATGCCTTGCTGTGAACAACGTGTACACTCATCATTCGTTGCTAAGCTATATTAAGAAACAGCATCAGTAGCAGAGCATAGAGATCTTCCCGTTTTTGGAGGTTTTAATTTGAGAAGATCTCACATGTAGGGCACCTCTCTTTTGATTTAGCTAAACTTTTTAAATCAGGATTTGCTTGTTGTTTACACTATTGGTAATAAGCTTCAGTATCATTATAATCACAATGAACTCCCCCCAGAGAGATAGGTATGCAAGGTAGGGCGTATATAAATTGGAGTGTAGCGGTTGCGAAAAGTCATATATAGGCCAGACTGGCGGAAGGTTCAAGACCGGTTTAGGGAGCACTTGCTAACTAAGAAAGGTGATATTAAACAAAATTCCACAGGTACCAGCGGGCACCAGTCTCCCACACTAGAAAACCTGAGGATACTACACCTTGCTCAGAAGGGCAAGAAGTTGAATCTACTAGAAGATTAGCGGTAATCAACTGTATTATGATACGATGTTACCAGTGTGCGGAATGGAGCTGCAATGATTGTTTTATGTCCGCAGCATCACTGTCAATTGGTTGGTTTTGTGGGAAGTTGGGGGAAACATATTTTATAGGAGGCTTTTTCATGATTTCTTTACCTCTTTGCATTTTATAACTTATGTTTCTTTATTTTAACAATTAATAATGTATTTCTCTCTTGTTTGTGATGCTTAAGACTGCCCCAAGATCCTTGTATCTTGAAGTTTATCGATTCGGAATACATACGCTATGGATCTACTCTAAAATATAGCTGTTTTGTTTCGTGTGACGCAGTCTTAATGACAGTTTGTTTCGTTGTTTTTCATGTAATCATTTTACCAGTTCTTTATGTGGGGGTACTTTTCCTTTATTTTTGGGTTTTATACGTCAGCATTGGCTTGCTAACATGCATTTTAATTAATAGATTTAAGAACTCACGTCTCTAGAAAATATGCTGTAAGCCAGTCACGCGCGCCACCTGGATACTTCTTGCCGTGCTATAAGCGACACCTGTATCTCGGTGTGTCATAGTAATATATGAAGATGGTATTCGTTCTTTCGGACATGTCAGAAAGAAAAGATACCATGTTCATATATAATTAAGACTAACCAGCCATTGACCTTCTTCTTCTGTGCTGGATGCACACGCATTGCCCCAACTCTTATGGAACTCGGTAACATTGTCTGCCGCGAGTAATGAGTATAATGGACTGGGGAACTAGGAATGTAGTGTGTGGATATTAAATTGGGAATATGGGTCTCACGGGGAGCGAGCAAGGGATAAATCCCTGCAGTTGCACTATCCTCTGTGCCCTCGTTGGCTCAGATGGATAGTGTCTGCCATGTAAGCAGGAGGTCACGGGTTCGAGTCCGGGTCAGGGCACACATTTTCAACTGTCCCAGTTTATGTATATAAACGCCTGTTGACAGCGTAGGGTCTTGATTTAATTATCATGTCATAGTAATGTTAGTGTACGCGCCAATACAAACATTGTGCCGTGTGCGTCCCATACAGCGATTTTGTAGGTGTGCTCGTATCTCGTACTGCCATGGCGGAAATGGCTGGTGTGTTCAAGATAACATACGATAACCGCGGAAAACTTTCCTGCCACGTATTTGTACTTTCCCGGTATTACTCTGGCTGTTTCTCTGCTTTCACAAGGTGCGCTTCATGGTCTAAATGTTTCGTGACGGATGGATTATATATCCAGTTACCTTGCTGTCTGTTTTACGTTACGTTACGTTATATGTGGTTTTATGACTTTTACTTAAGATTTTATTACTTTTGGTTCACGTTGTCTGCTTAGTCCAGCAAGATAGGACCACCCCTTATACTCCATTTGCACCTAATTGATTGATTTCTTGTTTTTGAAGACAATGTGATGATGCCCCAAAAGAGTGGAAAGCTTCACTGACACCAAATAATTTCGCAATCGATACTCTGAAGTGTCTGTTCTGAAGTATTAAACTTCATAAGAGTATATAATGTAGTTCCATCCAGACGAACGCAATTCCATGACTGTTGCACATGGTCAATCATTACTGGGACGGTTTGTGCTGTTTGTGGATGACGTTGGAGTTTTCACCCAGTGATGTCCCGTAGGTGCTCGATTGGAGAGAGATCTAGTTATGCAGCAGGCAAAGGCAACATGTCAGACACTGTCCAGAACATGTTGGGCTACAACAGCGGTATAAGGGCGAGCGTTAGCCTGTTGTAAAACACCTCCTGGAATTGCGCACACGAATGGCAGCACAAACGGTCAAATCAGCAGACCGGCGTACAAATTTGCCGTCAGTATGCGTGGGGTAACCATGAGAGTGCTCTTACTGCCACACGAATTCTCAGCCCAGACCATAACTCCAGGTGCAGGTGCAGCGCGTGTAGCACACAGACAGGTTAGTTGCAGAGCGTCAACTGGTCTCATTCTAACCAACAGACCTCCACCCTTCCCACCACTGAAGCCGCAGGTGGTGGCGGTTTGGGGTCAGTGGAATGCACGCCACAAGGCGCCTGGATCGAATCTGTCCTTCACCTGACAGGTCATCACTGACACCCAGACAGAACCAGTTTTGATCAGAAAACACAACAGACCTGCACCCTTCCCACCACTGAAGCCGCAGGTGGTGGCGGTTTGGGGTCAGTGGAATGCACGCCACAAGGCGCCTCGATCGAATCTGTCCTTCACCTGACAGGTCATCACTGACACCCAGACAGAACCAGTTTTGATCAGAAAACACAACAGACCTCCACCCTTCCCACCACTGAAGCCGCCGGTGGTGGTGGTTTGGGGTCAGTGGAATGCACGCCACAAGGCGCCTGGATCGAATCTGTCCTTCACCTAACAGGTCATCACTGACACCCAGACAGAACCAGTTTTGATCAGAAAACACAGCAGACCTCCACCCTTCCCACCACTGAAGCCGTAGGTGGTGGTGGTCTGGGGTCAGTGGAATGCACGCATGGATCGGATCTGTCCTTCACCTAACAGATTTGTCACAGTTCGTTGTGTCACTGTGGCACCAGCTGCTGTTCGAACGGCTGATGCAGATGCACAACGACGCTCCAGAGCCATACGCCGAACACGACGGTCTTCCCTCTCGGCAGTGCCACGTGACCGTCCGCAGCCTGATCTTCTTGCGATCGTACATTTCCTTGACCATCGCTGCCAGGAAATAATGGTTCACTTGAACATTCCCGCAACACCACTTGTGCGAGTGGCTCAATATTTCAATAGATATATCTTTCTAATGTAGGAACACTCCAACTTCGTGTATTTCGCACTAATCCTTGTTGGTACTGCGATTTTTTCCCGTCAGTGTATTTCTTCACAGAGTAGTTGTATTTCGTTTGATCTCTCACTCAGTTTGTTTTTGTACCTGTACTGCAGAAAAACTATCAGACCAAATGTTGACGGTACGCTCTGTGTGTCATCTTTAGAAAGAAACGTGTACCCTTGAATCACGGTATTTGCTGTAGACAACTGTAATGCTCGCTTTACTCTTCGTCCATAAGCCTGCATTGATCCTCTCTCGGGTTTGTTTTACCGACATTGATAGATGTACGTTAAGAGTGACAGACAGCAGCGCGTGTAGGTTTACTGAAGAAGAATTGTCCGATACCAATTCACTGAATGCAATGGCAGGGCGGTAAAACAATGTCATATATTTCTTTTTCCGCGGCGACGGCAATCACGTCAAACTACTTTTGCACCTGAGGTTTGTTGTGTTACTCTGCGTTTCCTGTCGTCTGTTTTGGTTACTTCGTGTTACAGGTATTCTAGTCGTCGTGTTGGTATTTTCTCATTGCCAAAGTTCATTGGACCAACAAACCGAATATATAATAGTATTATACTCTAACCCTGCAGCTAACCGCCGGAGACTAAGGTTACCTTTTACCAAAACATGCAGAAAATATGCCTCAAACCCCTCCGAAATACTGTCGCTGCACTCTGTACAGTTTGCGCGGCGGTTAAGGAAAGCAATTATAACGGAGCATTACATTCTCTACACGTAATACTCGCCATTTGGGAGGAAAAGTGACGGATGATTGACTGCCTCCTTAAGTGACCAGACGGAGGATTTAATTACACACCGTCCTCGTGACGGCAAAAGTTATCAGCGTTAACGCAACTGGGCATTAACCTGTTCAATACTCATCACTGAAAATTATACAAGTACTGAAACAAATTGCTGAGGTAACACAGAACTGACAACTTTTTACATTTACTATGACTTTCGCGTAGTAATGTGAGTTAATAAATGTCATATTTATGTGGAAAAATGCGCTACAAATAGTGTCTTTTTTAATGTACTGAAACAATGTGATGGATAATGTTGAAGCTCCGATACTATTACAATGTCTGGCGTCTCGAGCACTATTTTTGCTGGATTCTGTTTTATTCTGAAACAGTGAGGCTACGGTAACATACGTATTCGCTCGCTGATCTACATCTACATCTGCATCTACATCCATACTCCGCAAGCCACCTGACGGTGTGTGACCGAGGGTACCCTGAGTACCTCTATCGGTTCTCCCTTCTATTCGAGTCTCATATTGTTCATAGAAAGAAGGATTGTCGGTATGCTTCTGTGTGGGCTCTAATCTCTCTGATTTTATCCTCATGGTCTCTTCGCGAGATATACGTAGGAGGGAGCAATATACTGCTAGAGTCTCCGGTGAAGGTATGTTCTCGAAACTTTAACAAAAGCCCGTACCGAGCTACTGAGCGTCTCTCCTGCAGAATCTTCCACTGGAGTTTATCTATCATCTCCGTAACGCATTCGCGATTACTAAATGATCCTGTATCGAAGCGCGCTGCTCTCCGTTGGATCTTCTCTATCTCTTCTATCAACCGTATCAGTATTCAAGCAGTGGGCGAACAAGCGTACTGTAACCTAATTCCTTTGTTTTCGGATTGGATTTCCTTAGGATTCTTCCAATGAATTTCAGTCTGGCATCTGCTTTATCGACGATCAACTATATGATCATTCCATTTTAAATCACTCCTAATGCGTACTCCCAGATAATTTATGGAATGAACTGCTTCCAGTGGCTGACCTGCTATTTTGTAGCTAAATGATAAGGAATAAATCTTTCTATGTATTCGCACCACATTACACTTGTCTACATTGAGATTCAATTGCCATTCCCTGCACCATTGGGTCAATTCGCTGCAGATCCTCCTGCATTTCAGTACCATTTTCCATTGTTACAAAATCTCGATACACCACAGCATCATCTGCAAAAAGCCTCAGTGAACTTCCGATGTCATCCACCAGGTCATTTATGTATATTGTGAATAGCAACGGTCCTATGACACTCCCCTGCGGCACACCTGATATCACTCTTACTTCGGAAGACTTCTTTCCATTGAGAATGACATGCTGCGTTCTGTTATCTAGGAACTCCTCAATCCAATCACACAATTGGTCTGATAGTCCATATGCTCCTACTCTGTTCATTAAACGACTGTGGGGAACTGTATCGAACGCCTTGCGGAAGTCGAGAAACACGGCATCTACCTGTGAACCCGTGTCTATGGCCCTCTGAGTCTCGTGGACCCGTGCTGATTCCTACAGAGTAGATTTCTACTCTCCAGAAAAGTCATTATACTCGAACTGATCATCCATCCCCCATAAACAGATTACTTAAAATTGCGCAAGTAGGATTCCGATGCTACCTACCCCGTCAGACCCAAACATTTCGACTCTGGACCCATACAGAAAAACAGAAAAATTAAACAGGCGGTTGTAACACTTCATGTGTTCTACATAGTCTCCCCCACTTGAGTACAACACACGGAACACTCATACAACCATGTGAAACTGTCAGAAAAATCCTTCTTTGGGATGTTGTTCAGCTCTCGCATCCTCTTCTGTCTTCGTGGTCTTATTGTGGTAGGGTCGTATTGATAACAGCAAGTCCAACACCACTGATGGTGTCTTAAAGAAAATAAATTGCCCGAAAAAAGAATTTGTGCACGTTTTTAAATGTTTTCAATTGTTTTATTGTTGCAACAGTGCGTGTGGAGTATATGAAATGATTACACTTGCAGATCAATAGCACCAGTGATGTCGAGGTACCAAGTATCGACCAATACTGAACACCCATATTAGTACGTGGTTTAGCTTCCAGGGGCGGAAATGTATGCACCGACTCTGACGTCTAGTAGATCGTAAAGGTGGTGAATACTGTCCTGGAATACGTTATGCCATCACTACTCATCCTGTTCACGTAGTTCTAATAAAACTGGTTGACAAGTCTCACGAGTCACTACTCATCTCATAATATCCCACTCGAACTCACTTGCAGACAAACCCAGAGATTGCATGGGCCCTGGAAGTTAATAAGTGTAAATGACTCCCTCCTAGTATGCTAGTGTGAGTATAGTGAAGTAAGGTTAAAGAGTGGTTGACCTCCTTCTACATGAAATTATTTTCCCTAACTAGTGACAAATGTAATTTGCTATGAACTATTGGTAATTAATGAATATTCTTTCAGAAGTTTACTATACTGCTGCTATTTTGAGATGTTTGAATATAGTTATATGTCACTAACAATCCTTAATTGATAATTCCAGGTTATTTTTATATATATATATATATATATATATATATATATATATATATATATATATATTACAATAAAGTGAATACAGTGAAAAGAATGACACGAAAAGCTATAGTGTGACATTTATGTAAAACAATAGTGAGACCAAAAGATACAAAATGATCTGCTTGTGTTGTAGCTGTGTTTGTATCATGAAATAAGATGTTATTAGGCAATAATGTATATGGTACTTATGCTGAGCAGTAATGAAGAAATAGTATGTATTTAATTATGATGTGTATTTAATTGAAGAATAAGATAATATTATTTCAGTAGTGAAAACGTATGTGGATGTTGGTATGGATTATTATCTTAGATAGCTATTGATAGGTAAAGGAAGGCTTTTGTCTCAGTAATAACATTGTATGTGGTTTAATATTAACTATACAGGTACACTGTGTAGCAGTGCAAACAAGAACCAAGATACATTTAACATGAAGATTACTTGTTCAGAACTGTGCTCTGTACGTAATCTTTATGAGGAATTAACTCAACAGATAATAGAGACACATGATCTTTTGAATTTTCAGAAACTTGCAGCTCATTAATGTTACTCTTTTATCACCATGAATGACAATGGCTTAGTCATAGTGATACCAGTGAATTCGAAAATTCTAAGATGATAATAAACCTAAGATTTTTGCTCCAATAGTATAAGATGTTGACAGATGCAAGACTGACATTAAATTTGCTCTAGTGAGGTTTTATATTCCAAGAGTATGTACACAATAATTTCCTATTTTGATGTTACTGATTTTATTGTACATGGGACATGTGGTAATTACCATTCTGGCCAGACAGAGAGAGGTAAGTAACTTAAGAAACTGGATCCAAGTCTTTTCATTTATGTGAGGTGCTTTAAAAATGGAGAAATGTATTCAAGACTGACATTGGATATCCGACTGATGATTAACTGTTTATTTGTTTAAGCAATTGGTTGAAAGGACACCAGAACTTTACTGATAAGTCTTATGTGTTACAGGATAACCATTTCTACTATACACACATCAGACAGGGATTTTGTATAAGGAAAATGTGTAAGGAAGGATATATTTTTCATGACAATTCTCTATGATATTAAGGTGTATGTAACTACTTACATAATTCTTGTGTACATTTGTTTCATGTATTCTGGACACACATGTGAGACCATATTGGTTAACACACACACCCACAAACGTAGCTTAATGGACGGATTATGCTGGATGACTTGATGCTTTCTTTGTGGCACTAACTTGTTCGTCACACCATATCTCAGCTTATTAAAGATGGATCAGTGGAAACATTTCTCATTACAGCAATGATTGTAGCTCTTCACATTCTGGGATGTCAGTGGAGGTTCTGACAAGACACTTGATCCTCCATGAGTCTGCCTGGATAACATACTTATTTTGAGCCCTGTGGGTAGAGAGTGGAGAAACTGAAGGCCAACGAATGTGTTCACGCTACCATCTGATGCAACTGTTATGACCATGTGTGCAACAAAACAGTGATGCATTTGATGTTTTGCTGTGATGTTTTTCTCCCATGATGTGATGTCATCTTCTTAAGCTTTCTCAGTAACTCTGACCAGACAATTGTACACATTTTTGTAAAATACTATTAATGTCTCTATCTTTCTTTCTTCCTTTAGTTGAATTGACTAGACTACGTATACCTCTTCATAAAATACTCCAAACATGTGAACAGACATGCACAGCAGCTTTGTAAAGTTTTGTACCACATTGCATAAAGTGTGTGCATCTTCCTTATTTCATTTGAACTGGTAGTTATTATTACTTGTCCTTATAGGTTTCTTTTAAACATTAGTACACTTACTTGTAACGATTTTATAATGCTTTACAAGTTATTGTAAAACTATATATTTATGCCACAGTATCTGACAGAAATAAATTACTGATTTATCATCTGTCTTCTGTATCATGACAAACATGGTGTGACGTCATGAGCGCGTGACTGCATGTGAGATCGCTATTTAAGCTTTTATATATTTTTAGGTTTCAGATACATATTTTAACGGTGTTTGTGATAATATTTACTATATAAGTGACTTATTAGTGGTTCATCCACCTCTTCACGTCTGCCTTTCTTGTGTTGTAACCTGTTATTTGTGAGTGTTTCGTATCGACCAACTACTAATTTATTGTTTATGTATAGTGGTTTATTTAGGAACTTTAGTACTCTTCAACCGCTGTTCTTGGTGTTTTCTGGTGAAATAATTTCAGAAGAACTTTTTTCGAAGTGTTTTCATTTTCTTTACTGTGTCATTAGACGTTTGCTTTCCTTTCTATGTTAGTCTTTTGTTATATTCTCATGATTATTGAAGTCAGTTTTTTAACATATTCTTATTGTCGTAGCGGAACTTCGATAAAGCAGTTTTCTTGTTTCAATAACTGTAAAATTTTACCATGAGTGACAAGTGTGGGTTTTGCCGTAGGTTCGTGAGTAGTGGATTGCGGTATGAGATTTGTTCGACGAATATTGACTGGGAGGGGGGAGAATGCAGTGGGGAAGCCAGTGAGCATTCTGGTCAGATCCTCTCCTGGAACTGCAGGTTATGTAGCAAGAATAAGTTGATAGAGGAGCAGGAGCGTATGATCTGTGCCCTTCAGGTGCAGTTGAAAAACGCACAGGAGGAGCCAGATAGGATGAGGAGGGAGAAGGGGGTTGGGGAATGGGAGCTGGCTGTTGGCAAGAGATCTGCTAGCAGAAGGAGATTTTCAGATAGTTTCACTATTGGTGTTTGCAGTAGATATGACCAACTGTCAGAGTCTAGAGGAGAGGAATCTCTAGTAGCTGTAGATACAGGAAGTATGCAGCAGACCTCAGCAGTTACCATGGCTAGGACAGTAGGAAAGTCGAAGAGAAAGAAGAAGGTTCTGCTGTTAGTTCTCATGGCAGAGATGTAGGCCAGCAGTTGCAGGAAGTGTTGCGGCGTGAGCACCAGGTCACCAGCATTGTGAAGCCTAATGTAGGATTGGCTCAGGTGAGTGTTAACATAGGGGGGTTATGTAGGGATTTTACTGAAGAGGATCAGGTAGTGATTGTGGGAGGGGCTGGTTATAGTATTGATAGGGGTGGGGAGTATGGCATAGATGATGACGTGGAAAAGATAGCCACTCAGACTGACTACACGAATGTGTATTTTGTGGAACTGTTTCAGCGTCACGATCGGCGTCACCTTAATACAGCCGTCCGGCATAATAACATGAGACTTGGGGGTGCGCTGATGACAGAAAGCATGGGTCACATTTCAGTGGTGTCGGTGGAGTCTATCAGCATGACGGGTTTCACTAGACATGGCCTGCACCTCAACAGGTATGGGAAGGGAAGGTTAGCAGAGCTTATAGGTGACAGCATAGGTGGGGGTGGTGGGATCACTCATGGAAAAATTCCTCCATTAGTGGGTGTTAGAGCGGCACCTTTTTTAAATTGAAGTCAGCTGATAGGTATTCCTGCTTAAGGGAAGTCTCTCTAACATAGGAACCACTTTCGATAAAGCTTAGGTATGCGAGTAATGAGGGAATTAGTATATTTCATCAAAATATACAAGGCATTTGAGATACAGTTTGTGAACTGCTTATAGATGTTGTCTGTGAAATTATTGGTATATCTGAACACTTCTTAAATAAGGAGATAATTAAGAGGCTTACTTTACCAGGACACATGTTGGCTTTCAGCTTTTCTAGGAGCTCTTTGCAGTGTGTGGAAGTAGCCATGTATGTGAAAAACGGCATCCCATTTGAGTCAATTGATGATTCAAAGTACTGCACTGAAAAGGTGTTTGAATGTTGTGCAGGTGTGGTTAAATTTAGTGGAGCTAAACTTCTAACTGTTGTTATGTTAGATCACCAGACTCAGATATCACAACATTTTTGCTGAAGCTAAAGGAGGCTCTTGGTTCACTTTATATGAAATACAAAAAGTTAGTTATATGTGGTGACTTCAATATTAATTTTATAAGTGACTGTGCAAGGAAAAGGATGCTGGTAGACCTCCTTAATTTATATAATCTTATGCAAACCGTATTCTTTCCAACGAGAGAGCAAGGGAACAGTAGAACAACCATTAACAAAATTTAGGTTCATTCCTCATTACTAGAAGGGCATTCTGTTAGCAAAAAGGTGAATGGCCTTTCAGATCATGATGCACAAATTTTAACTCTAAAAGATTTTGGTGCTGCAACACACTTTAAATATAGTTATCAACTTCAATAACCCTGCCACAATCACTGGTTTAGCTATCCCGCATTTATTCTCCGGTTAGGCGTTATTACATGTTCGTACAACGTAGTTTACGCGCTCCTCCCAGAATTGAACTATAGCGGCTGTTATCCGGGGACTGTATAACTGGCCCTTAGTGGTGTAGCGGTCTGGTCATAAATTTTCCGTCAAAATTTCATTTTCTCGGATACAAGGAGGAGACAATACGCAAACTTTGTTGTCTGTTATTCCTGTTAATCGTTTATTTCCACTCTCCAGTTGCTGTAGAGAGCTTTCTAAACCTTATCAAGGAACAAGAGTGGCAATATGTTTATAGTGCTCTTTGAAAGTTGCTTTCCGTTAGAAAGTTCAAAACATGATACTAGCACAAAAAGACAGCCTGGGTGGCTGACTAGAGGGATAAGAATATCTTGTAGAACAAAGTTGCAACTATACCGATAAGTTAGAAACAGTCAAAATCTAAATGCAGAAGCCCATTAGAAACAGTATTGTAAGGTGCTTAAAAATGTTATTAGGAAGGCAAAACGTATGTGGTATGTAGATAGTATAGCTAAGTCTCAGGAAAAAATTAAAACCATATGGTCAGTCATAAAGGAAGTGGCTGGTCTGCAGAGACAGGTCGAGGATATAGAATCAGTGCATTGTGGGAATGTCCGTGTTACTGATAAGTCGCATATATGTACAGTACTTAATAATCACTTTCTGAATATAGCAGGCGAACGAAATAGAAACGTAGTCCCAATAGGGAAACATATAGCAGTCTTAGAAAAATGTGTTCCGAGACTGTTACCTGTAATGCTCATCCGTGTTACTGACAAGAGGAAGATTGATTTAATAATTAAATCACTAAAGACCAAGAACTCTCATGGATATAACGGGGTATCTAGCAGTATACTGAAGTATTGTTCTATGTATGTTAGCCCAGTACTTAGCCGTATCTGTAACTTTTCCTTTAAGAGTGGTCAGTTTCCTGACCGATTAATGTACTCGGTAGTGAAGCCACTTTATGAAAAGGGAGACAGGGATAATGTTGACAATTTTAGACCTATTTCTATACCATCGGTGTTTGCTTAAGTTATCGAGAAGGTTGTATATACAAGATTACTGGAGCATTTAAATTCATATAATTTGCTGTCAAATGTACAACTAGTTTTAGAAATGGTTTAACAACGGAAAATGCTATATTCTCTTTTCTGTGTGAGGTTTTGGACGGATTAAATAAAAGGTTGCGAACGCTAGGTGGTTTCTTTGATTTAACGAAGGCTTTTTACCGTGTTGACTACAAAATATTACTGCAGAAGTTGGACCATTATGGAGTAAGGGGAGTAGAAGGCAATTCTCAGCAATATTGAGAGTGGTAGTGATGTTCAGTCCCAATGGGACACTGTTAAGTGGGGCATTCCCCATGGGTCGGTGCTGGGGCCACTGCTGTTTCTTATTTATATAAATGATATGCCTTCTAGTATTACAGGTGATTCAAAAATATATCTGTTTGCTCATGACACCTGCTTGGTAGTGAAGGATCTTGTGTGTATTATTGAAACAGAATCAATTAATGTAGTTCATGAAATAAGTTCGTAGATTCTGAAAAATAATTTAATATTTAATTACAGTAAGACTCAGTTTTTCAAGTTTCTAACTCACAATTCAATAAGAACCTATATTTTCATCAGACAGAATAGGCATATTACAAGCGAGATGGAACAGTTCAAGTTCCTAGGCGTTCGGATAGATAGTAAGCTGTTGTGGAAAGCCCATCTTCAGTATCTTATTGAGAAACTAAATGCTGCTTTATTTACCATTAGAACAGTATCTTAAATAGGTGACAGTACAACACGAAAAGTAGTCTACTTTGCATATTTTCATACGCTTATGTCGTATGGTATTATTTTTTGGGATAATTCTTCTGATTCAAAAAGGGTATTTTTGGCTCAAAAACGGACTGTTCCAGCTATATGTGGTGTAAGTTCGAGAACCTCTTGTCGACCCCTATTCAATAGTCTGGGAATTTTGACATTGCCCTAACAGTATATATTTTCTTTAATGTCGTTTGTTGTTATCAATATTAGCTTATTCCCAAGTGTTAGCAGCTTTCACTCAGTTAATACTAGGCAGACATCAAATGTGCATGTGGAATGCACTTCCTTGACTCTTGTGCAGAAAAGATTGCAATATTCTGCTGCATCCATTTTCAATCAGCTACCACAAGAACTCAAAAACCTTAGCAGTAGCCCAAACACTTTTAAGTCTAAACTGAAGAGTTTCCTCATGGCTCACTCCTTCTATTTTGTCGAGGAGCTCCTGGAAGAGCTAAAATATTAAGCAAATTCCAGTGTTACATTTTTGATTTTCTTTATTTAAACTTACGACTTGTCGCCTGAATATGTTTCTTATATTTCATTTTATCTGTTGCTACTATCGTGTTATGATTTCATGTATTGAGTCGTTCCATGACCATGGAGACTTCTCCTTAATTTGGTCCCACAGAACAATAAATAAATGTAAAATGGCAGTACCTAAGATTTTGTACTCCTGTTTACTAGTAGGTATTGTTACTTATATATCAACTTAAGTACCTTGTATCACGATATACCTGTTGACTGATATTTTGCATACATTTGTACCCACTTCAGGTACTTGTAACCACACACTTTTATACCATGCTTATGCCATTGTTTCTTTTAGAGAGTTTTTGTTGTGCTTCCTGTTATTGCATCAGCGGAAACTACTCTACAAAATTCTTGCTTAATAGGGGAGGGGTGATGAAAGGGGACATTCCGATTTGTCATTTAGATTTACAAGAATTTTCGGTCATAACTGTGAATAAAGTGGCCAATCTGATAAATGTACTCCACAGCTGTAGTATCGACATAACCATCTTTTCAAGTCTTTTCTCGGGACGATAGATGTTAGAGTGGTAACTTTTTTTGAAGAAAGTAGCAGACAATGTGTACTAGACGGTCTGGCAACATACTCAGTTTGAGGATGATGGAAGCTGTCCTGCTGTATAGTGCCGGCAGAATTTTTAAGAAGGTTCTTGTACTTATAGTTTTTGAGGAAAGAAAATCACATCAGTAAAAGAATGTTGAAAGGGTAAATCTGAGGTAAATCCGATTTTTATAATTCATACACACACACACACACACACACACACACACACACACACACACACACACACACACAAACAGATATTTCATGCAGTATATTGTAGCACTAACTAGTTAAAGATGGATCGGTGGAAAAATTTCTCTTATATATAAGAGAAATTTTATATATATATGTACATGGTGGTCCATTGACAGTGACTGAGTCAAATATCTCACGAAATAAGCATCAAACGAATCACCTACAAAGAACAGAATTCATCTAGCTTGAAGAGGAAACCAGATGGCGCTATGGTTGGCCCGCTAGATGGCGCTACCATAGATCAAACGGATATCAACTGCGTTTTTTAAAAGTAGGAACCCCCATTTTTTTATTACATATTCATTTAGTAAGTAAAGAAATATGAATGTTTTAGTTGGGCCACTTTTTTCGCTTTGTGAAAGATGTCGCTGTAATAGTCACAAATGTAACATTCCGCCTATGTGGACGGTATTTACTTCGTGATACATTACTCATGTTAAAATGGACCGTTTACCAATAGCGGAAAAGGGCTATATCATGTTGATGTATGGCTATTGTGATCAAAATGCCCAACGTATGTGAGCTATGTATGCTGCTTGGTATCCTGGACGACATCATCCGAGTGTTCACACCGTTCGCCGGATAGTCACGCTATTTAAGGAAACAGGAAGTGTTGAGCCACATGTGAAACGTCAACCACGACCTGCAACAAATGATGATGCCCAGGTAGGTGTTTAACTGCTGCCACGGCTAATCCGCACGTCGGTAACAGACAAATTGCTCGAGAATCGGGAATCTCAAAAACGTCGGTGTTGAGAATGCTACATCAACATTGATTGCACCTGTACCATATTTCTATGCACCAGGAATTGCATGGCGACGACTTTGAACTTCGTGTACAGTTCTGCTACTGGGCACAAGACAAATTACAGGACGATGACAGATTTTTTGCACACATTCTATTTAGCGACGAAGCGTCATTCACCAGCAGCGGTAACATAAACTGGCATTATACGCACTACTGGGCACAAGTGGAACATCAGAGACTTTGGTGAATTAATCAATGGTGCGGCATTATGGGACGAAGGACAATTGGCCTCCATTTTGTAGATGGCAATCTAAATGGTGAAACGTATGCTGATTTTCTAGGTAATGTTCTACCGATGTTATTACAAGATGTTTCACTGTACGACAGAATGGCGATGTACTTCCAATATGATGGATGTCTGGTACATAGCTCACACGATGTTGAAGCGGTATTGAATAGCATACTTCATGACAGGTGGATTTGTCATCGAAGCACCATACCATGGCCTGCACGTTCACTGGATCTGACGTCCCCAGATTTCTTTCTGTGGAAAAGTTGAGGTATATATGCTATCGTGATCCACCGACAACGCCTGACAATATGCGTCAGTCCATTATCAATGCATATGCGAAAATTACGGAAGGCGAATTACTCGCTGTTGAAAGGAATGTCTTTACACGTATTTCCAAATGTGTTGAGGCTCACAGACATCATTTTTAGCATTTATTGCTTTCATGTGGTATTTACAGATAATCACACTGTAACAGCATGCATTCTCAGAAATGATAAGTTCACAAAGATACATGTATCACATTGGAATAACCGAAAAAAAAATATTCAAATGTACCTACGTTCTGTATTTTAATTTAAAGAACCCACCTGTTACCAGCTGTTCGCCTAAAATTGTGATCCATATGTTTGAGACTATTACAGCGCCATCTATCACAAATTGAACAATGTGGTTCAATTAAAAATTCATATTTCTTTACGTACTACATGAATATCTAATAAAAAAGGGGGGTTCCTATTTTAAAAAACGCAGTTGATATCTGTTTAACCTATGGCAGCGCCATCTAGTGGGCCAACCATAGCGCCAACTGGTTTACCCCTTCAAACTAGACCAGTGCCATTCTTTGTAGTTTTTTCGTTTGACGCTTATTTCATGAGATACTTGGCCTGGTCACGATCAAAGGATCACCCTGTATGTATATATTCAACAAGCTGAGATATGGTGTGACATTCAAGTTATTGCCACAATACATTGCATGAAGCCATCCAGCATAATCCGTCCATAAGCTACGTGTGTGTGTGTGTGTGTGTGTGTGTGTGTGTGTGTGTGTGTGTGTGTGTGTGTGTGTGTGTGTATTAACCAATATCGTCTCCCATGTATATATATATATATGTGTGTGTGTATGTGTGTATACCAGCTAGTGTGGATTTCGCTCCATGTAATGTGAGTATCACATACTTCTGTTCAAACTTACATTTTTACAATTTTGTTGCCCTGCACCGATATTTACGCATTTTCTAATCAAAATACATTTTATGCCTTTCTGGGAAACCAACCGGACACTTATGAACACGAGTTTAAGTTATTACACATTACTTTCACTTTCTATTAGCGCTTAGAGCCCTGGTGATTTCCCAACACAACCACAACAGTTTACAGCTTTCATGCAGATGTGTCCTAAATCTTCGCTCTTCCTGTGTTTGACCTGCACCTGTTGAGACTGAAGTGCTTTTCATGTTTCCTTGAGATCCTGTAGCCTAAAAAACGGCCTAGTACACGCCATCAGCCTGGAAGTTTCATCTGAAACATGACAAGTGGCCGCATCTGGCTGAGGGACATTGTAAGCCACAGGTAGCAAATGCAACATGTTTTTCAGCTAACTGCGGAGGCCTTATGTTTGACCCCTGCAAAACTTTTCACAGCCTTCTTTTTCCCGTGGCGACCTTCCACGACAAATGGTGAGGGGTCGACCTCAATGCAAGCAATAACTGGGCTGGCCATCAGTGGGACCAATTGGTGGACTCGAAGGTCGAGCTGGATGTCTGTTGAGTCCCCACAGCTAGCACACAACAGTGACACCTATTCACTTCAGCCTCAAGCTGTGCCGAAGCTAGCACCGCCTGGAGCTGTGACTGAAGTGTCACCAACTCAGCTTGCTGCTGCACACAGGAATAACAGCCCTGTCCATACCAAAGACTGTGGAAAACTACATTACACAGACAAATGGCGGTCAACACATGCTGCCAAAACTCTACTGTGGACGCTACAAAAACTGTGTATATGCGCTTTGTTGTTTAGGTGTAATACGCCTTTTCGTTAGCAGCTGAAGCACCTTCACCAAGTTTCGTTTCATCAGGCTCAACTACAGCCCACAAATCAGGAAATATTAAAATAATTTTCGTCTGATCAGACCAGCAAATGTAATTCACTCCACTTAGTTTCTCAATGGTGTCTGTTCTCCATCATCTCTGTCTGTTTCAGTAGTTGCCTTACTAAGCGTTCACAAACCCAGCTCGGAATCAGATAATGTTTTCCAACTGCCTCGCACAAAAATATTCAGCCACAATAGGCAAATACAGGGTGTTTCAAAAATGACCGGTATTTTTGAAACGGCAATACAAACTAAACGAGCAGCGATAGAAATACACCGTTTGTTGCAATATGTTTGGGACAACTGTACATTTTCAGGCAGACAAACTTTCGAAATTACAGTAGTTACAATTGTCAACAACAGATGGCGCTGCGGTCTGGGAAACTCTATACTACGATATTTTCCACATATCCACCATGTGTAGCAATAATATGGCGTACTCTGAATGAAATTACCCGAAACCTTTGACAATGTGTCTGTCAGAATGGCTTTACATGCAGATGAGATGTACTGCTTCAGCTATTCAATTGTTTCTGGATTCTGGTGCTACACCTGGCCTTTCAAGTGTCCCCACAGAAATAAGTCACAGGGGTTCATGTCTGGCGAATAGGGAGGCCAATCCACGCCGCCTCCTGTATGTTTCGGATAGCGGCGCTGTGGGGTTGCCACGTTTGAATTTTGTATGGATAGAGGTGTAAACTCTGGCGCATGAGATGATATGTGGACGTTGGCGTCATTTGGACCGCAGCTGCAACACGAGGCTGCTGTTGGATCACCTGCTGCACTAGCTGTACGTTGTCCTCTGAGGTTGCTGTACGCACTCGCTCTACCTTTCCACCACGTTCATCCGTCACGTTCCCAGTCCGTTGAAATTTTTCAAACAGATCCTTTATTGTAGCGCTTTTCCGTCCTTTGGTTACATTAAACCTCCGTTGAAAACTTCATCTTGTTGCAACAACACTGTGTTCTGGGCAGTGGAATTCCAACACCAGAAAAATCCTCTGTTCTAAGGAATAAACCATGTTGTCCACAGCACACTTGCACGTTGTGAACAGCACACGCTTACAGCAGAAAGACGACGTACAGAATGGTGCACCCACAGACTGCGTTGTCTTCTATATCTTTCACATCACTTGCAGCGCTATCTGTTGTTGAAAATTGTAACTACTGTAATTTAGAAAGTTTGTCCGCCTGAAAATGTAGTGTTGTCCCAAGCATATTGCAACAAACGGTGTATTTCTATCACTGCTTGTTTAGTTTTTATTGCCGTTTCAAATATACCGGTCATTTTTTGGAACACCCTGTATCTTCTTTTCACCACAAGAATGGGTTTTAGATCAGCTAATTCACTCCAACACGGTTTCCTGTTTCATTCATTAGCTCAACCAGACCTGTAACTGTTGTGGTAGTGGAATAAAATTTTCCTGTCGAGCACATTATATTGATTAACAGAAAAACTGCATACACCATCTGATCAGTAACAGAGCAACAATATAGTAACACTTTGACTGTCTTCTTAAATACCATCAAAGATAATTCAGTCATGTCACAAAAATGTAACTCTTGGAATAAATAAAGAGACTCTCCTCAACCTGTCTATGGGTGTTAAAATCTTCACATGGCAACTGAAGCCAGCATCGTTGCACAGCTGACGCAAAATATCTACCGTTTGTGGAAATTCTCCAAAAGGACCATTCCGTCACCTCACAATTTCACCCCTTTCAAACTCATTGATTTTTCTGTAGGAAGCATGAGTACTTTTCCAAGGCTTTATCGCCTGCTTTATTCACATATTTATACCACATTAAACATTATGGCTTTGACTATTCCCTACTAAAGGAAAATCACAGATAGTGCTCTGAGCTACGCCATTATGCAGTATATTGGTGGATGGCGTTGAAACCATTGTCAGTTTAACTACTATGTTCCAGGTGGAATATGCTGACATCGGATGGTTTAGATGAAATATTTCAAAAATTTCAATGGAATAAAATATGTAAGTAACCTAGAGTTGACTCCTGGTTACTGGCAAGTATCTTTTGCTCAATAACACAGGGAGCACACCGCTTTTTTGTTTGGTGGGAAGCACTACCAATATTGTGTTGCTCAATTTGGTTAAATATATCTGTGTCCATTTCCATAGGTGCAATGTGTATTACAGGCACATTTCTCCTTGCAGTTACTCCCAGTTTTCCATTCTATCTAATTTTGCAGCTACTGTATTTTATTTATCTATTGGAATTTCAAATGGTTTCCTATAAAAAGGCTCTTGTGATTTGATGTTCAGTCTGCACTCAAAATGAGTCACTCTGCCTGGATCCTCAGAAAGTACTTCCTCATTCTCCATTAATGTCGGAAATAGTTCAGATATTGGTCCCTCCTCAATTTCAGTAATTTCTTTTACTTCTTGTCTAATTACTTCTCGTTTAGCCTGACAAGCCTGAGTATTTTCTACATATTTCCCTTCATACATATTTTCACAATAATCCCAACAAGGTATCTTCATTACTCTCAAACAAACTTATAGCTCATTTATGCCCCATGAACTATAGGTTCTTTCAACTACCTAAATATATAAATGTCACTCATCCTTGGTCACAGTTTATAATTACTTGAATCTGAGCTATCCAGTCTGACCTGATCATAAACAGTGTGTTTCAAAATAAATGTCCCTCTTTCAACAATTTGTAGTATTAATTACATTCAATGAACAATTATAAATAATACAGTAAGTGAAAGAGGAACGCAAACAGTTTTTCTTACAAGTGTTCAATGTGAGCACCGTTTGACACAAGGTGCATATTGAGTCAATAGGCAAGTTCTCCTCAGACCTCAACAGCAAGTTTGGAATAATTCCTAAAACTGCTTCAGTTCTGTTTCTCAAGTCAGGTACATCAGTTGGTAGAAGAGGTACATATCCTTAGGTTAGTTAGGTTTAAGTAATTCTAAGTCTAGGGGACTGATGACTTCAGATGTTAAGTCCCATAGCGCTTAGAGCCATTTGAGCCAAGAGCCTTTATGAAACCCCCACAGGTAAAAATCGCATGGCTTGATATACAATGAACAAGGGGGCCTTGCATATCACGCTGACATCTGCCCCTTGCAATGAATTCAGCGGTCAGGTACAATGTCCTTTAATCAGTCACATTCTGAGTTATGGCAGTGACGCAGCACACCATCTTCATGTCCAATAAAGAGCTGTGGGTGATTTTCTCCAGAGCCATAGTTTTAGCGCATCCTGAGCGGAAACACTAGGTACAGTTGCTTCACAGAAAAAGAATGGCACACAAACGTTTTGCTGGGATATGGTATAACAAACATTCAAAATATGGAGGGCGAAGCTGCTTAGTATTGTACCACCTAGTGGGGATTTGCTGAGCCCTAATGAGCTTGTAATGTTTTAACATTTCCCCCATTTATGAATATGTCATTTCAGCACTGAAGAATACATGATCCAGAAATTGTTCACATCATGCAGCAAATTTTTTTTTTTGGAAATTTGACACATCAACTGTACCACCGTTTACGATAGGGAAAGTTAGTTTTGTGCAATAGTTGGAGCACGAGTAACAGCCAGGTGTGGACTGGATTGCAGACCGCCGAGTTAACTGTAGCAACCGGATGATGATGAACTCCATAGTCATACAATGCAGGCACCACACAGCATTATATTGCACAGGCTGTTGGGGTGCTTCCTCAGCATTGCGAAGCCGTGTGACGCAGACCGAGTTGAATGGAGCGCTGTATTGGAAGCAAATAAATCATTTGCAAAGTTCTCGCCGAGTTTTAATATAGACCTCCTGGCCACCACCCACCACATTTGGTGTCAATACGCTGCATTTGGGGTCCGATACCACAACATTTGGTGTGAGAATAGCCGACATCGTATGGCCAGTATGACGTTCGAGCCCACCGCCTGAAGTACAGTCACAAGATTTGGTAAGTGCTGACAAAATTGTTCTATTTGAGTTTTGGACGTTTCCTTTCTTGTTGGTGTTTTGAGTATGGCTTTGCAGAAACCACATGTTTAGATGTTAGGGTGAGCACACTATATTATTAATAAACATTTTTGGAAGAGCATTCAAAAATGAAAAAAAATTATTTTAAAATTTAGTCTTGATTACACCACATATGCTACAAGAACATAGGTAACCAGTTTCATTCATATCACATGACCATCATCAGACCTGTAATTTAATTTAAAAAGTAATAGAAACTTTACTAGACTGACAATAAAATATGACAAAATGCTTATAAGGATAAAATACAATAAGACTTGTTATACCCATCGCATCCTTCGAAGATGACAGGTGGAACATTCTTCTCAGCTGCTGTGTTGTCAACTGGTGCCAGCACGTGATGTGCATACCTCTTCTCCCTCTACCTCACGTCAACCAATCAGGGTAATACAGGTTCACATAATCGTCAAAATGTAAAAAAAGAAACAAAGCACAGTAAAAACATAAAAGGATTTATGTATAAAATATCTCTTTACGACCATGGAACTACTGAAATATTGTATAAAATAACAATTAAAAGCTTCAAAATAACTGCACAGACGATGTATACCCAGTGTGCCATGTATGGGCTGAGATGGTACTACCACAATGGTTTCAAAGTTAATGATATTGTGAAGGTCTTTGGCATTGCTGCATCATATCGATATGTGAGTTGTTACTCGACTGAAAGTATACACCTATGCTAGATTCAGTCTGTCTGTCTTATATTAACTTTATTTGCCCCTGGTGATATATGTAATAATGGAATGATCAGCTGCAGAGTGATACACTTTTTAAAATGTCATAAAACTGATTTATTAAAAATGAAGTCATATTCCGTAATATTTCTAGTTGGAAGTTTAAGATTGTGATATAAATAGTTACATACTGTTCTAAGGCACATTTCTGCGATGGATATAACTGGGTCATATGATTTTCTGAACAAAAGATTACATACGTGTTCATAGAATTTCGTCCAAGAGGTCATAAAATTTATTTTCACGAAAATTCAACTGTTCATAGAGAAACACTGACGGTTCATCTCTATAATGGGCATATATCTCGATCTCCACCAAATATTTAATAATAAGCCTTTATTAGCATAATGAAAGACTTGCAAATTCTGTTGTACCATCCCGTTGGCATGCTTCTTAATAGTTATGTGATGGCCGAAGACTGATTTTGCTTGTGTGTTACCTGATGTATGTTCTTTGTATCATATAGTAAAGCTCCGGCCTTTTTGGCCGTTGTATATTTTTCTACAATCACCACATTGTATCTTGTAAGCCCCTGACTTGCCAAATTTATCGTTATCACTACCTACAGCATCTCTTAGTTTATTTTGCAAAGGATGTTTCGTTTTAATTGCTATTGTTGTTTCGGAATTCCTTAATAAATTACTGATCCTACCTTATATGTTCCCACGTATATCTTTTTTTGTGTCTATGAGTTGTTATTAGTGGTGTACTCTGTAACTGTTGCGTTTTATTAATCATAATGTCAACTTGACACATATCAAAAGAATTGGTCTTTGCAATCTGTTTTAGAACAGTTGTTTCTTTTTTGATTTCATTGACATACAAAACGCTACGTTATGTCATCCTGACAAATAAAAAAGGACATACATCAGGTACCACACAAGCAAAATCAGTCTTTGGCCATCACATAACTGCTAATAAACGTGCTAAACGGACGGAAAAACAGAATTGTGCAAGTCCTTCATTATGCTAATAAAGGCTTATTATTAAATATTTTGGAGGAGATCGAGATATATGACCATTCTAGAGATGAACCGTCAGTGCTTCTTAATGAATAGTTAGATTTATAGAAAATCATAGGACCCAGTTTTATCCATTCCAGAAAAGTACTTTGGAACAGAACATAAATATTTATATCACAATCTTAAACTTCAAACTACAACTATTACGAAATTTGACTCCATTTTTATTAAATCGGTTTAAGACCTTTTAAAAAGTGTATGTAATGTCATAGCACTCTGCAGCTGCTCATTCCATTATTACATGTATCACCAATGGCAAATAAAGTTAATATAAGACAGACAGACTGAATCTAGCGTAGGCGTGTACTTGCAGTCGAGTCACAATCCACATATCGAAATGATGCAGCAATGCCAAAGACCTTCACAACATTGTTGACTTTGAAATCATTGTGGTAGTACTACCTTAGCCCATAGAGGGCACACTGAGTCTACATCATCAGTACAGTTATTTTAAAAATTTTAATTGATATTTTATACAATATTTAAGTAGTTTTATGGTTGTAAAGAGATATTTTATACATAACTACTTTTATGTTATTATTGTAGTTTATTTTTTACATTTCACGATTACGAGAACCCATTTTACACTGATTGGTTGACTTAAAGCAGAGGGAGAAAAGGTAGGCGGAGCATCTTCGTATTTAAACGTATAGCTGTCACTTGCTGGCACCAGTTGACATCACAGCAGCTGAGAAGAGTGCTGCACCTACCATTTTCGAAGGATGCCATGGGTATAACATGTCTTATTTTATTTTATCCTTATAAGCATTTTGTCATATTTTATTGTCAATCTAGTAAGGTTTCTATTACTTTCTAAATTAAATTACAGGTCTGATGATGGTCATGTGATATGACCGAATCTGTCAGCTATGTTCTTGTAGCATACATGGTGTGATCATGACTAAATTTTAAAAATAAAATTTTTAATACTATATTTTGCTGTCAGAGTAAGTGTTAGTATTTTTAGGAAGTAACATTGTTTTGTGGCATTTAATTACTTTTGGTGTTAATCTGAGTATGATGTAACTGAGTATGGTGACACTGAGCTGTAGGAAGTCGGGCTATTCTTGTACTTAATCCTGAAACAAATGCGACCTACTGGGAACGAAAGGAACACAATGACCGAGTCAAGGATCCAAGGTGTGTCGGAATCAGAAGCGCTACGGATTTTCTTGGAGAAAGCAGGACAATTGACAGCAGACCCCGCAGTTGAGAAATGAATTATGACCTAGAAGTGAGCGGAAAACCTCATCTGATCAGTCGTTGTTGCCTAGGGTGGAGGAGATTGATCCAGCTGCCGTGAGTCTGATTATTCCGTTTTCTGGCAAGGCATCTGAGGATGTGGATTCGTTTGTGGATGACTTGGAGACTTCAGCGGTGATGAATGGTTGGTCTCTTGAGCAGTTGTTACATATAGCCAAGATTAGATTAATGGGTGAAGCGAAAAAATATGTAACGTTTCCTGAGGCCTCAAGGAAGGCAAGACAGCTTAAGAAGTAAAAGGAAGGGCTTTTAAAAGAACAGAATATCGGTCTATACTTTACAGAGAGGTTATGTACAATGCCAAAGAGACAGGAGGAGATGATGGAGAAATATGCAATCAGGAAAGGGAAATTAATGAGTATACTTTCGAGTTGGGTCAGAGCGCTGAATCGAATTGTGTGCTGTTGCAGGATCCCAAGCAAAGGGCTCTTGATGTATTTTTGGGATGGTTACCAGCGCATATGTCACAGAAAGTGCGTGACGGAAATCCGGAAGATTTGTATTCAGTCGTTCAGCTGGCAATTCAATGTGAGGAAATAGACGTGGCAACAGCAGTACGCGAGAGGCCAACAGCGTTTTATGTGTGGTCCAATGGGACACTTGCAGGCAATGTACCCAGTCACTGAGGAATAAAGGAAGCGGTGCAAATCAGCAGCGTGGAGGATGGAGAACTGGAGATAGGACAGTTGGACAATCGTTAAACAGCAGAGGGGCCCAAGATCCACCTAAGAGAGATCCCATTTAATTGCAGCGCTACGAATACGTATGCGGAGCTGGAATGTTCAGTGGTAGAAACCGTACAAACTAAGTAGTTTAAGATTTGGTTGGACACGGGAGCGCAAGTGTCAGTGGCTATAAGGTAGATAATGGGACGATGGAAGCTAGTCTCACCACGTTCTAGGTTGTGTGGAGTGGGGGGGATAATGAGGTCACACTTTTGGGGTTGGTGACAGTTGACTTTCGAATTGGGAAAGTCCCATTTAATTAATGTATGGAGGTAATATCATGGGTACGCGAGGGCTACGACATGATAATAGGAGTACATTTCTTGCATCGACATCATGTGAAAATTGATCTTGGACAACGAACAGTGGAACTTGGTGGAATGTTATTTCAGCTATGGGAAACTGTTGTCAATGCAGAGCTGTCGCTCAGGTCGTTAAACGTAATGAACAAACCAACTGAACAGCATACTTTAGCATTAAGGCTCAATTCGCGTGAGTGTGTGTCCAGTGGCACCGGAAAGTCGCTTTGGGTAGGTGTGGAGTCAAATCTACCTATGGGTAAAATATGTGTTATTGAACCATAGAAGGATAATAAAGATTTGTGTTCACTGGGTTGTTCTGCTCAAAAATGGTTCAAATGGCTCTGAGCACTATGGGACTTAACATCTGAGGTTGAGATCATCAGTCTCGTGGAACGTATAACTAGTCAAACCAAACTAACATAAGGACATCACACACATCCATTCCCGAGGCAGGAGGTTGTTCTGTGAAACATAGTGTTGTAGACGTACAGGATGGAAACGACTGGCGAATAGTTCCCGTGAGCGTTGACAATTTTAGCCCTGTAGACGCAAATTTGAGGAAAGGAGTTTTAGTAGCAAATTTGGATGTGCCAGATGACGAAGACTGGTGTTAGAGAAGTAGTAGAAGCGATCAACCACTAACTGCCGATAGAAATGCATTGCGTCACAAAATTAAGCATTTGAAAGGAGGAGAAAGAGAGCATATGGAAGAATTATTGTGGGAATTGAAGGATTTTTTCCGCAAGGGTCTATACCAGCAACTCAATTAGTTCAACATAGGGTACCAACAGGGAAGGAAACATCTGTTTACCATAAACCATACAGAATATTTGCAGCCAATCGTGGAGGATTTCATTGATAAGCATCTTGTGAACGATATTATAGAGCATAGTAATAGTTTATGGGGAGCCGGCATTGTCGTTGTGCCTAAAATATCTGCGGATGGAAGTTAGAAATACAGGTTCTTTTGTGACTATCGATACCTCAAAAATAAGACAGTAACGGTCTAATACCCCATTGCAAACATATCAGAGACTTTGGATCGCTTAGGATAGTGCCAGTACTTCTCTACGATGGATTTCGCAAGTGGTTATCATCAGTTGGAGACGGCTCCAGAGGATCGTCCAAAAACTGCTTTCTCTTCTCCTGGAGGCCATCACCAGAACCGTAGAATACGATTCGGTTTGGAAAACGCTCCGGCAACGTTCCAGAGATTGCCAGAAAGTGTCTTAAGAGGTTTGATTGCGGCAGTGTCTTGTCAATTTGGATAACACAGTGTTTTCAAGTAGTATGGAGCAACATAGACAGCGGTTAAGGGAAGTCTTTATGAAGTTAAGAGCAGCTCGTTTGGCGTTAAGCCATGAAAAGTGTCATTTAAGGAAGTACAGTCATTCATCGAAATTTGCAATTTCTAACGAAAGTACGTGAAGGGTTTTGCCGATTTAGCACAGCCGTTGACGCGATTGTTTCGTAAGTGTGTGATATTTGAGTGGGCAGAAGTGTGTAAGAAAGCGTTTACAAACTGAAAGACGTGTTAGCATCAAGTCCGGTTCTTGTTTCCATATTTTCAAAAGTGGTTTATACTAGAATGTGATGCATCGGATCAAATATTGGGGTGCGTTCTTAGTCAGGAAATTGATGGGAAAGAACATCCTGTAACCTATGCCTCTAGGCAGTTGAATTCAGCAGAGAGGAATTACTCAACAAGAGAAAGGGAGATGCTTAGGGTAATATATGTAATGACATATTTTAAATGTTATTTATATGGAAGAAGATTTCTGGTAGTGACAGATCATGCTGTTTGGAATAAGTTGTTGGGGTTGAAGGATCCATCCACTAGACTCTCTAGGTGGGCTGTAAGGCTGAGTGAATTCGACTACGAGGTGGTGCACAAGCCTGGGAAGAAGCATGTTAATGTGGGTGCACTGAGAAGGAAGGCGGCAAAAGTAGAAATAATAGGTTATGACCTAGCGGTATGTTAAAAACAGCAGGACACAGATAGCAATTGCACATTGTATCGCACACAGCCACAGTTTAATGTGTACGATAGTCTTCTGTGCAAGGAAACGAAGTTAGGGCCAAGGGTGGTAGTGCCAGCGAAGTTCAGGGATGAGGTTTTAAAGAAAGCACATGATCACGTGATATCTGGTCATGGAGGGTGTAGAGCGACGACTACGAGGGTGGCGGAGAGGTATTGGTGAAGAGGTAGGAAAGGAGATGTGGATCAGTATGTCAATAATTGTGTACCATGTGCACAGAGAGCAGATTTGAGTCAGAAACAGATACAGCTACAACGTTTGCCAGAAGTGACATGTCCATTTTCTGTGTTGGGATTGATGTCTTCGGGCCTCTTAGGCGAACACTATCAGGGAACAGGTTCATTCTGACAATAATAGACCATTTTTCGAGGTATGTGGATATGGTGGCTATGCCAAATCAACAGGCAGCAATGGTCGCGCAAGCGTTAGTAAACAACTGGATTTGGAAGTTTGGTGTACCGGAGACAATAATTACTGACCAATGGACCAACTTCATGTCAGATTTAATGAAGGAAGTGTGTTAATTGTTGAACGTCAAACAGTTGAGGATTGGTGTGTTGCATTCACAGGCCAACGAAAGGACAGAATGAGTACACAGAACAATCAGCGGGACGAGTATTTTAAGCATATTGTATGTACATACAATGCAAAAGTCCATACAAATCCTGGTGTCTCTCCATATGAGTTAGTGTACGGGCGAAAAATACCGTCACCGTTTGATTTGGTGAGACTGCAGAAAGTAAGGAGGTGAATCTGTACGTAAATTCCCAAGGACAATTCGGCACGTTGGGAAACGGGTACAAAAGGCGAATACAAAGGCTTTGGAAAGGCAGGAAGACGCAGGAAAGCGGAAAGGAGTATTACCGCAGTATAAAGTGGGACAACGGGTAATGCTGCTCAGGCCCTATACGCAAAAAGGGGAAACGAAGAAGTTCCTCACAGGGCATAAAGTGCCATACCAAGTTGTAGAAACCACATTTCCCATTAATGTTAAGCTTCAGCTGTCAATTAGAACAACGATAGTGCACATTGGGCGGTTATGGCAGTTTAAGGGTTGCTCGGATGTTGTTCCAGGCGTGTTACAGGAAGGAAACAGAGAAAACCAATAAGATAGAGTTCAGCATGAAGTACCGTATACTTCGCGATCTAGAAAGTAGTAGAATATTTGTAGTTTTTTGTTTTCGTGTCATGTATCATTGGGTTGCATAGAGTAATGGGGCATTGTATTTTATGTGTTTTCGAGTATTGTGTGCCAGCTTGGGCAGCAGCCTTTTTTAAGATGGAGGAAGGGAGATGGTGAACCCTGTCCTCAGGTAACTGGAAAGGGAAGTGTAGCGTCTGACGTACGTAGTGTGATGTTGGAGGAGAAGTGAAACGCAGTTCTGAAGAAATAAATGCGTCGTAGTAAATTTTGCTGCAAAACCGTAATAAATATGTGCTAAACGATGTCAGAGTGGTACGATATCTTGTTTAAATTTTTAGTTATAGACAGTGCTGGGTCAGGAAAGTCGTGTTTATTGTACCAGCTCGGATAATGTAAACTTAATGATGAGAGTAGACAAACAATCGGTGTTCAGCTTGAATCAAAATTAGTGAATGTTGGAGGAAGCTCTCTGAAGCTACAAGTATGGGACAAGTGCACGGTGCAGTGTTTCTTAGCCATCGGGAAAGAAATAGACAATCCAAGGCACATCGTGAAGCCGAAATTGAGCTTGCAACGGGTCGGGGTGCATTGGATGTTCTCCACCTACGATAATTTGGTAGTAGTAACAAGTTGTTTTGAGCGGCGAGTATTTGCAGAAGCGAAGCGTATAGAGCTCGAGGGTGGCGGAATTTTAATCATAGGAAATATGTGTAACGTAATAGGACCAACCATCCATCTAACAGCGTCAATTTCAGATGTCACGCAATTGAAAGTTACGCAGCCACAGCTGTACTGGCCGGAAAGCACTTTAGAGCTTTTGCCAAGGCAGAATCTGACCTTGTTAAATGAAACTCTGCAGCCAGGTCTGTTGAGACCCGTAAACCAATTCATTTTAGAGCAAGAGGGGAGCATATCAGCCAACAGCTTGTTCAACATGGCTCTCAGTGAAACGTCCCCTTTGAACAATTTATACACGACTGTGCTTAAACTGACACACAATAAGTTTTGGCGCAACGCAATCTGACTATCAAAAATCCCTACAAAAGAATGGCCCTGACTAACATTAACCTATACCTTTCACAAATCACTTACCTCACAAAAATCTTCGTTACTCGAGCTGCTGCAATACAGTGAGCACCACTACTGCCAGCTAAATAAAATATTCAAACTACTGAAGGCACTAACTACTGACAGGCATAGTTAGCAAATGAAAGATTTTAATACAGAACAGACAATGTATTTACCTTAATAGTCATAATATATAAATCAGTTCGTGACACCAATTCTTACAAATTTTAAAAACTCCACCATCTCTCTCCCCACGTCCACCACTGCTGGCGGCTCACCTCCAACTGCGCAACGCTACGCGCTGTTAGCATCCAGCTGCCGCTGCCCAAGACTACAATGGCGAGTATTACAACAATGCCAACCAGCCACAGACTGCACACGGCACAGCCAGTGATTTTCATACAGAGCGCTACGTGGCGGCGGCGTTACCAATTAAAAAAAACCTAAACATCCTACTTACATCAGTATAGGGAAAGGCAACGGCAAAAACGATCATTTTGAGCACCTTTGTGCCAAGTGTCATCGCAATCTTAACTCTGTTATGTGTTGTTTTTTCTTTCTGATCAGGCAGAGAGCTAATTCCAAACGGGAACAGTGGGTAGTCCAAGCTCCAGTGGATTGGGTACCGCTGGCGTGAGACGACTAGGTAAGGGGTTCATCGAGCAGTGGTCGTCCAGTAATGAAGTTTTACATTTTGTTTCGTGTCATGGTTTTAAGGGGCACTAGACCACATTTACGTTTTCTAATAGTAAGGCCAGTTTAGAGTAAGTTACGCATACCAGCAGCTGCGAAGGCATATAGAGGCCACAGGGGCGTAGAACTGCCTGAGAGGGCGCACACAGCAGTTTCCATGGCGCAGGTCACAAGCGGAAGAGGTCTGCTGGCCAGCCGAAGTGTTACGCATATGTCACGTCAACCAGTGCACTTGGCAAAACAGAGGGCCACAGCTGAGTATAAATAGGTGCTACTTTCTAACGAGAGTCATTTAAATGTGGCACCTCTCCTGGACGGCGAGGAGTGTCGCACTACTGGGCTAAACGCAGCAACAGATAGGGCAACAGATGGTTCCACAGCGGGTCGTTGGTTCTGAGGCCGACATGGAGTCCGCAGCCAGCCAACGGCAGGTCACTCTTCGGCTCGCTACTGGGCAGTCGTCTCAGCCCTTTACACACCCCGGAACACTTCCCAGGCGAGGGCCATAGACTGGGACACCGGATCGCGGGCGGACGTTGCCCCCGCGATTTCAGCCATGCCGGCGAGGAGAAGGACGTAGCCGGCTGCCTGCAGCTCACACTGAGCGGTGCTGTCTGCAGGGATGCAGACGGCTGAGTCACCCGTGGTACCCTGACGACGACGCACTCAGCCTGCGTACAGAGCCGGCACGACACAGTGTTGCGTTGCACATGGCGCTGGGGTGCTGCCTCAGCAGTGCAGGGCCTTGTGAAACAGACAGAGGTAAACGGAGCACTGTAGTGTAATCAAGTAAATCATTGGGAAAGTTCTCGCCGAGTTTTAATATGGCACCTCCTGGCCACCACCCACTAAATTTGGTGTCAATATGCTACATTTGGTATCACAACAGTAGGCTTTAGAACTTGTAACAATTGCAAGTGGTAAGGACATAATTGTGTCTTTGTCTCCACACAGACATCACTGGAATTGTTAATTCAGCCCCCCCCCCCCAATTCCCCCTCCACCACTGCCCTACCAAACTGATAACTGATTACATGGGCCTAGACCTAAAAATGTCTCACGCATTCACTTTGCTAATACCACTTTCTAGTGGAAGACACAAGAAATAATGCACGCATTCAGGATTACGAACAAAACTGTTTGAGTTAATCTTCATTTGATGTATTGATTATAAGTGTAATTTGAATGTAATAAATGCTACAAAGCGATAAAACACGGATATTCATTTTCAAACACCCCTTATTTAAGCTCAAAATGTGATATTATGAAAATTACACTCTCTAGATTACAGCCACCAATTTTGAATGACAAATACAATTTTTTCATAACAGGTTTGCTCATTTTTCCAGTAACATTTATTTTTAATTCTGAAGCTGAGGTATCTGCATTTTTATTTTCCTAATTTCAGTGTCTCCACAACAACTCTGAATTGCCTATTACGTCAATACCCATGTCTATCAAAGCACATTCTTTTATCCCACATAGTCCTTCTTCAGTTATGTTTGTCCTATTTTAAGTAGTTGCTCTTTGTTATCTTCCCTTAGTAAATCCAGTACTTTTTGTTCTCCCTGTCCTTTATTCCTCTGGAGGTTTTACACTTTTACTGGCTGTCTGTCTATTTTGCTAACCTTCCTCGAATGAACTCATCCTCTTTATCTGGAGGCTTTTTCTTCCTTCCTCTCTTTCTGTGGTATAGCGGTGTTCTCTTTTACTTTTCCAATTTAGGTGAAGTCAGTCTTCGTCTCCAGCTATCTCCTGTTCATTCTCACTATAGTTCTGAGTATGCTCTTCCTTCCTCGCCAAAAACAGTTGTATGTTATCTTCTGTTTTCAAAGTTTCTGTTCCCTCTTTACCATTATCTGACTTACGGATATCACTAAGATTTCCTGCACTTTACCTAGTTCTCCTTCTATTGTTACTTTATCACCATCAGGTTTTGTAATTACTTCTTGCCCAGTTACCTTTAAGTCCTCCTTACTTCTTTGAGCTTGACAATACTGTGCCATCTCTCTATATGTATTTCACTATCATTTGACTTATTGTTATTCATTTTCTCATTATGAGCAACATATTTCAATATCATTGATATTAGTACTTACATTGACAATTTGCTCGTAATGTATTGCACTAACGCTACCTCTGTCTTCACTATGAACACCAGAGCCGCTACTATTTACCTCAACGTCACTATATTCCTCGTTAATATTCGTATCATCCTCCTCCTTCTCACTTACATTGCACCTCTCTTCCATTTTCGTGCCCCTACTTGTCATACATTCTCCTTTTTTCTTTCTATATTCTATTGCATAATTCCTCTCTCCATTGATCATAATCCCCTTTTACATCTCTAGCCTTATTACTAGTTTCGGCACTCACATCTTCCGCTTGTTCGTTGGTTCTACTGCCCACTACTTTACCAGTGCAGTTGCAAGTTTCTTATTAGGAACATTATCTTTATTATGGTCAATGGTATCAGTTTCTCCCTGTATATCTGCTAGAAGATTTCATCTATATCTATCTCTAAAGCGTTTCTCAATTTATTATACCTTTTGCTTCCTTCTCTGTAACCATTTCAGGGGAACCTTAATCCACTATTAATTTGGAATCCCATTCTCTTTCATCATCATCAACATCATCATTTAAGACTGATTATGCCTTTCAGCGTTCAGTCTGGAGCATATCCCATTCTCTTTTTCCCCTTTTATTCATATGTTTTTCACACCAGGCATAGTATTCTTCATTTTTACCTTTCAGACAAGACTACTATGTTCCTGTCATTCTGTCTATTCTCATAATATCTATTCCCATATGAATAATTCCCACTGTTAAACCTTTCCTGTTAGAGTCAGAGCCTATCCCTTCCATCCACTACAGCTCCTCCCTTCATTGTTAGGGCTCCTTGTTTTTCTCCTCTTGTCATAGCAAAATGGTCTAAAACTATGACCACCTACACCTCCAAAACCGCTTCTACCTCTAACCGTTCTCAAAGCTCGTATACCATATTCTGTTTCTATCATTTCTATTATTATTATTATTCTTTCCTTTCCCAGAGGTTGTGTCTGGTTAAAAATGAAAGTGATGTGGACCTTGACCAAGTGTGCCTTCCTTTTAACTGTGTGGTATATGTTATATTGCATTTAGGAACTTTCGTTAATTTAACATGTATCATTAATTAGATTTCTGTAGTTATGTATATACATTTGGATATAGCCATATTCTGTTGTTGCTGTCTTCAGTCCTGAGACTGCTTTGAAGCAGCTCTCAATGCTACTCTATCCTGTGCATGCTTCTTCATCTCCCAGTACTTACTGCAACCTACATCCTTCGGAATCTGCTTAGTGTATTCATCTCTTGTTCTCCCTCTACACTTTTTACCCTCCACACTGCCCTCCAATGCTAAATTTGATACCTTGATGCCTCAGAACATGTCCTACCAACCTGTCCCTTTTTCTTGTAAAGTTGTGCCCCAATCTCCTCTTCTCCCCCATTCTATTCAGTACCTCTACATTAGTTATGTGAACTACCCATCGAATCTTCAGCATTCTTCTGTAGCACCACATTTCGAAGCCTTCTATTCTCTTCTTGTCTAAACTATTTATCGTCCATGTTTCACTTCCATACATGGCTACACTCCATACAAATACTTTCAGAAAGCTGCTTCTCTTTAATGTCCCTCGACTCCTATAACTGCCATCTGGTTTCTGTACAAACTGTAAATAGCCTTTCGCTCCCTGTACTTTACCCCTGCCACCTTTAGAATTTGAAAGAGAGTATTCCAGCCAACATTGCAAAAGCTTTCTCTAAGTCTAAAACAGTTAGAAATGTAGGTTTGCCTTTCCTTAATCTTTCTTCTAAGATAAGTCGTAAGGCCAGTATTTCCTCAAGTGTTCCAACATTTCTATAGAATACAAACTGATCTTCCCCAAGGTCGGCTTCCACCAGTTTTTCCGTTCGTCTGTAAAGCATTCGTGTTAGTATTTTGCAGCTGTTGCTTATTCAACTGATAGTTCGGTAATTTTCACAATTGTCAACATCTTCTTTCCTTTGGAATGGAATTACTGTATTCTTCTTGAAGTCTGAGGGTATTTCGCCTGTTTCATACATCTTGCTCAGCAGATGGTAGTTTTGTCACGACTGGCTCCCCCAAGGCCGTCAGTAGTACCAATGGAATTTGTCTACTCCCGGGGCCTTGTTTCCACTCAGGTCTTTCAGTGCTCTGTAAAACTCTTCACGAAGTGTCGTATCTCCCATTTCATCTTCATCTACATCCACTTCCATTTCCATAATATTGTCCTCAAGTACATCGCCCTTGTATAGACCCTCTATACACTCCTTCCCCCTTTCTGCTTTCCCTTCTTTGCTTAGAACTGGGTTTCCATCTTAGCTCTTGATGTTCAAACAAGTGGTTCTCTTTTCTCCAAAGGTCTCTTTAATTCTCCTGTAGGCAGTATATATCTTACCCCTAGTGCGATAAGCCTCTACATCCTTACATTTGTCCTCAAGCCATCCCTGCTTAGCCATTTTGCACTTCTTGTCGATCTCATTTTTGAGACGTTGGTATTCCTTTTTGCCTGCTTCATTTACTACGTTTTTATATTTTCTCCTGTCATCAATTAAACTCAATATTTATTCTGTTACCCAAGGATTTCTACTAGCACTCGTCTTTTTACCTACTTGATCCTCTGCCTTCACTACTTCATCCCTCAGAGCTACCCATTCTTCTACTGTATTTCTTTCGCTCATTCCTATCAATTGTTCCCTTGTGTTCTCCCTGAAACTCTGTACAACCTCTGGTTTACTCAGTTTATCCAGGTCCCATCTCCTTAAATTCCCACCTTCTTGCAGTTTCTTCAGTTTTAATCTACAGTTCATAACCAATAGATTATCGTCAGAGTCCACATCTGCCCCTGAAAGTGTCTTACAATTTAAAACTTAGTTCCTGAATCTCTGTCTTACCATTATATAATCTATCTGATAACTTCTAGTATCTCCAGGATTCTTCCATGTATGCAACCTTCTTTTATGATTCTTGAACCAAGTGTTAGCAATGCTTCTGTTATGCTCTGTCCAAGATTCTACCAGGCGGCTTCCTCTTTCTTTTCTCGCCCCCAGTCCATATTCACCCACTATGTTTCCTTCTCTCCCTTTTCCTACTCTCGAATTCCAGTCACCAATGACTTAAATTTTCGTCTCCCTTTACTACCTGAATAATTCCTTTTATCTCATCATACATTTCATCAATTTCTTCATCTGCAGAGCTAGTTGGCATATAAACTTGCACTACTGTAGTAGTCATGGGCTTCGTGTCTATCTTGGCAACAATAATGCGTTCACTATACTGTTTGTAGTAGCTTACCTGCACCCCAATTTTTTATTCATTATTAAACCTACTCCTGCATTACCCCTATTTGATTTTGTATTTATAACCCTGTATTCACCTGACCAAAAGTCTTGTTCCTCTTGCTACCGAACTTCACTAATTCCCATTATATCTAACTTCAACCTATCCACTTCACTTTTTAAATTTTCTAACCTACCTGCCCGATTAAGGGATCTGACATTCCAAGCTCTGATCCGTAGAACGCCAGTTTTCTTTCTTCTGATAACGAATTCCTCTTGAATAGTCCTTGCCCGGAGATCCAAATGGGGACTATTTTACCTCTGGAATATTTTACCCAAGAGGACACCATCATCATTTAACCATACAGTAAAGCTGCATGCCCTCGGAAAAAATTACGACTGTAGTTTCCCCTTGCTTTCAGCCGTTCACAGTACTAGCACAGCAAAGCCGTTTTGGTTAGTGTCACAAGGCCAGATCAGTCAATCATCCAGACTGTTGCCTCTGAAACTACTGAAAAGGCTGCTGCCCTTCTTCAGGAACCACACGTTTGTCTGGCCTCTCAACAGATAACCCTCCGCTGTGGTTGCACCTACGGTACGGCTATCTGTATCGCTGAGGCACACACAAGCCTCCCCACCAATGGCAACGTCCATGGTTCATGGTTCATGGGACTGGTGGATATTGTGTGGTATGACTCCTGTAGTTGATAGTATAATTGGTACAATATCAACTTTATCCTAATGCCACATGTCCATGACTTCCTCAGCCAGTTAGGTGTATTTTTCAATTTTTTCTCCTGTTTTCTTCTGTATATTTGTTGTATTGTGTATGGATATTTCGATTAGTTGTGTTAATTTCTTCTTTTTATTGGTGAGTATGATGTCAGGTTTGTTATGTGATGTAGTTTTATCTGTTAGAATGGCTATGTTCCAGTATAATTTGTATTCATTATTCTCCAGAACATTTTGTGGTGCATACCTGTATGTGGGATTGTGTTTTATTAGTTTCTGTTGCATGGCAAGTTGTTGACGTATTTTTTTCTTGCTACATTGTCGTGTCTTCTGGTGTATTCTCCATTTGCTAGTATAGTACATCCACTTTTGATGTGATTTACGGTTTATTTGTTGTTTCCATTTATCTGTTGTGGTATTGGGATCTTTAATAATATGCTTGCTGTCTTATCTTGTGTTTATTGTTTGATCCTGTATTGCAATCATGAATCGTTCCATCTCACTGTATATAGTGCCTTTTCTTAGCCATGCGTTTGATGGGTCTTGATCAATGTGTGGGTGTGTTAGATGATATGGGTGCTTGCCATGTAGTGTTTTCCTTTTCCCATTTACTTTCTTTTTATCTATTGATGTTATGTGATCTAAAGGGTTGTAAAAGTGGTTATGAAATTACAGTGGTGCAGCTGATGTATTTATATGAGTGATTGCTTTGTGTATTTTGCTAGTTTCTGCTGGTTCTATAAAGAATTTTATTAAATTGTCTACTTGTCACTAATGTAGGTTTCTTATGTCGGTAAATCCTCTTCCTCCATTTCTGCTTAATGTGAATCCTTCTGCCGCTGAATGTATGTGATGTTTTCTATATTTGTGTCATTGTGATCGTGTAAGTGTATGGAAAGCTTCTAGGTCTGTTTTACTCCATTTCACTACTCCAAATGAGTAGGTCAATATTGGTATAGCATAAGAATTTATAGCTAACTCTTGTTTCTTGCTGTCAATTCTGTTTTAAGTATTTTCGTTAGTCTTTGTCTATATTTTTCTTTTAGTTCTTCTTTAATATTTGTATTATCTATTCCTACTTTTTGGCTGTATCTTAGATATTTATAGGCATCTGTTTTTTCCATCGCTTCTATGCAGTCGCTGCGGTTATCCAATATGTAATCTTCTTGTTTAGCGTGTTTTCCCTTTACTATGCTATTTTTCTTACATTTGTCTGTTCCGAAAGCCACATTTATATCATTGCTGAATACTTACGTTATCTTTAGTAATTGGTTGAGTTGCTCATTTGTTGCCGCCAGTAGTTTTAGATCATCCATGTATAACAAATGTGTGATTTTGTGTTGGCATGTTCCAGTAATATTGATTCCATAATTTGTATTATTTAGGATGTTGGATAGTGGGTTCAGAGCAAGGCAGAACCAGAAAGGACTTAATGAGTCTCCTTGGTATATTCCACACTTAATCTGTATTGGCTGTGATGTGATATTACTTGAAATAGTTTGGGTATTAAGTGTGGTTTTCCAATTTTTCATTACTATGTTTAGGAACTTTATCAATTTAGGATCTACTTTATATATTTCCAATATTTGTTGTAACCATGAGTGGGGTAGACTATCAAAAGCTTTTTCGTAATCAATGTATGCATAGTGTAGTCACCATTGTTTAGTTTTAGCTTGATCTGTCACCTCTTCATCTGTTATCAGTTGCTCTGTACATCATGCTACTTTGCAACAGACGTTTTGTTCTTCATTTATAATTTGGTTCTGTGTTGTATGTGTCAATAATTTCTGTGTAATGACTGAAGTTAATATTTTGTATATTTTCTGTAGGCATGTTATGGGGCCATATTTAGCTTGGTTTGCTGTGTCTGCTTGATCTTTGTTTCAAATAAGTTATTCCACGTGTACGTGTAGCAGGGAATGTATATGGGTCTGCAATGTCACTGTTAAATAATTTAGTTAGATGTGAATTTCTTTAGCCAGAAATTTGCTATTTTACCTTTTCCAGGGGCTTTCCAGTTGTGAGTAGAATTAATTGCTCGGGTGACTTCAGGTTGCAAAAATTATCACTTCAGGCATTTGGGGTATCATCTTGTATGTGTCTGTTACGCTTGTATCCACCGTGCATGCCTTTTGTGTTGTACTGGTTTTGACCATATGTTGACCCAGAAGATTTTCATGTCTGTATGTTTGGTGGATTGTCTGTTTTAAGGTGTGTGTTATCTCTTGTCTCGTAAAATTTCTTTTCGTTTGTGTTGAATGTTTGGTTTTGTTTCCTTCTATTTTCACTTTTTTTGTATCTTATAAGTCGTTCGGCCATTGCTTGTAATTTCTGCTTCTTTTCATCTACACTCCTGGAAATTGAAATAAGAACACCGTGAATTCATTGTCCCAGGAAGGGGAAACTTTATTGACACATTCCTGGGGTCAGATACATCACATGATCACACTGACAGAACCACAGGCACATAGACACAGGCAACAGAGCATGCACAATGTCGGCATTAGTACAGTGTATATCCACCTTTCGCAGCAATGCAGGCTGCTATTCTCCCATGGAGACGACCGTAGAGATGCTGGATGTAGTCCTGTGGAACGGCTTGCCATACCATTTCCACCTGGCGCCTCAGTTGGACCAGCGTTCGTGCTGGACGTGCAGACCGCGTGACACGACGCTTCATCCAGTCCCAAACATGCTCAATGGGGGACAGATCCGGAGATCTTGCTGGCCAGGGTAGTTGACTTACACCTTCTAGAGCACGTTGGGTGGCACGGGATACATGCGGACGTGCATTGTCCTGTTGGAACAGCAAGTTCCCTTGCCGGTCTAGGAATGGTAGAACGATGGGTTCGATGACGGTTTTGATGTACCGTGTACTATTCAGTGTCCCCTCGACGATCACCAGAGGTGTACGGCCAGTGTAGGAGATCGCTCCCCACACCATGATGCCGGGTGTTGGCCCTGTGTGCCTCGGTCATATGCAGTCCTGATTGTGGCGCTCACCTGCACGGCACCAAACACGTATACGACCATCATTGGCACCAACGCAGAAGCGACTATCATCGCTGAAGACGACGCGTCTCCATTCGTCCCTCCATTCATGCCTGTCGCGACACCACTGGAGGCGGGCTGCACGATGTTGGGGCGTGAGCGGAAGACGGCCTAACGGTGTGCGGGCCAGCTTCATGGAGACGGTTGCGAATGGTCCTCGCCGATACCCCAGGAGCAACAGTGTCTCTAATTTGTTGGGAAGTGTCGGTGCGGTCCCCTACGGCACTGCGTAGGATCCTACGGTCTTGGCGTGCATCCATGTGTCGCTGCAGTCCGGTCCCAGGTCGACGGTCACGTGCACCTTCCGCCGACCACTGGCGACAACATCGATGTAGTGTGGAGACCTCATGCCCCACGTGTTGAGCAATTCGGCGGTACGTCCACCCGGCCTCCCGCATGCCCACTATACGCCCTCGCTCAAAGTCCGTCAACTGCACATACGGTTCACGTCCACGCTGTCGCGGCATGCTACCAGTGTTAAAGACTGCGATGGAACACCGTATGCCACGGCAAACTGGCTGACACTGACGGCGGCGGTGCACAAATGCTGCGCAGCTAGTGCCATTCGACGGCCAACACCGCGGTTTTTGGTGTGTCCACTGTGCCGTGCGTGTGATCATTGCTTGTACAGCCCTGTCGCAGTGTCCGGAACAAGTATGGTGGGTATGAGACACCGGTGTCAATGTCTTCTTTTTTCCATTTCTAGGAGTGTAATTGCTCTATCGCTTCTTGTTGTGAGATTTTACTTAATGTTTTTTGCTTTTTGTCTGATATTTTTATTTCTTATGAATTATGTTAGCTGTCCGATGTCTTTCCTCAGTTTTTCTATTCTGGTTTGTAGCCTGTGTTGCCATGATGGTTTTGTGGGTGTCTTATGTGTGTTGGTTGGCTCTGTTCTCTGCCTAGTTTGTATATTAAGTGTAGTGAGTGCTACTATATAAACCAGCAGTTGTGACTCTTCCATAGTTGTATTTTCATTTATTTTTTTGTGTATGATTGTGTTCATATTTGTTATTGTTGTTTCGACTTGTGGTTTATTTGGTGGTCTATGCAAGAATGGTCTAATGTCTGTATTTGTGTCTTTGTATTCTATATATGTCAGCTGAAATTTTTTTTTCGTATCTAACATGTGTGTATTTTTTTTGTTCTATTTGTGATTGTTCTGGTGGCTGTCTTAAGATTTCGTTTTCCTCTGATTGTTTAATTGATGTGTGTTGTTCTGTTTGTTTGCTCTGGGATGTTTGAGTCCATAACTGTATTTTCTTCTTCTTTTGTTTGCACATTATTTTGTTCCAGTATTTGTTGTACTTATTATTTGATGTTTTCTACTTCTGACTGGGGTATCCTGTTATTTTTTATTATTACGCGGATCTGATGAGCTAGTCGTTGTTCTGTTAAACATTTTAATTCTGGGTATCTGGTAATAAATGTTGTGTATACTTGTGACTTGTATCCAGTTGTGTTGGTTCTAAAGCTTGTTTCTTGGTAATAACGGAACATGAGGTGTCAGTTAACTTCATCTGACCATCTCATCCTCTGTCTTTGTTTTCCTTCTAGAGTGGTTGCAGGAAGGATATCCTGCAAAACACCTCTATTTGGATTTAAATTATGTCTTTTGTGGCTAGCAGTGCCGTTACCATTGTGGACGGGCTTAGGGTTATAGAGTTCAAGCATCGTCCCTGACCATGACAGCACTTGTCCAAGGCGTCATTAGTTGTGTCCTGAACCAACTAATCACACTAAAAGCGGGGTTAGCCCTATTACTGGTTTGTTCTTTTCGTTGCCTTTTACAACTGGGAGAACATACAGGAGGCATATTCTTTTCGCAGGCGTCCACATGTTTTATTATTATTATTATCATCTCTGCTTTGGCAGCTGTACAGTCTGTGTTCATCTCATCTGTTCCATACACCCGGTTCACCTACCCTTCTCCAAAATTCTGACCTATCACAGTTCTTAAACTAATATAACGTTGTATGATCCATAGTAATTTACAGTGCAACACATGTGTTAAGTGTTTTTCAATGACCAGTCCCTTCCGAGGTTCTGCCTTCCTACATAACTCCTCCTAGTAGGTTCTCATAATTTTATCCCTGTTACATCTGTATCAAGATGTATTTGAAATTTCTTGGTAGATTTCACTTTGTTTGCTACTTGACCAAAATTCTTTCTCAAATTTACTTCAAAATTCTTCCAAAGTCCTCAGCAGCCTTAACTGCCCAGTCCTTTGCATCACTATGAAGTTTTCTTTCAGCTGTTAACACTATCTTCCTCAGGTAATTATTTAGGTATTTATTTCCTGCATGCTTTCATAAAGGTTACAGGGTGGATTTTTCTTTTGGGTGAAATTTTTGTAATTCAGTACCCACCTGATTATGACATGTCCCTCCAAATGGAAAAATGTTGGTTAACATTTTTATTCTTTGTAAACCTTTTGGCGGTATTGACAGTAACTCTACTCAAGTATTTTAACTCGGGCACTTGATATCTGAACTTTGTTGATTACCTGTTATACTGATTTTTATTGTTATTATTGCTGATATCTATGTTAATTTTTGTTCCAGTTTCCTTTGATTGCCCATCTAGTGCCACGCAGATTCCTGAGTCCTAGCTTCAGTACCTGATTAACAGTAACTTCTATTTTATGTATGTTTCTTCACATGCATCTACCCTGCCATTGGCATCTCTTAGGCCTGCTCTTATTCCTGATGCTACATTTTCTTTAATTATGTCATCCATTGAATCCCTATTCACTTCCTCAGTACCATTCTTCAAATATTACATGCCAGCCCTAATTCTTGACCTAAAGGTTTTTTATGGTTTATTTAGTGGTTCTTGGAATTCTTTTCTTTCTTAAATGTCTGCTTTGACTAACTCAGTGATATATCCAATTTCTTTCTTTCAGATATTCTGTTCTAATTGCCTGTACAGATCTATTTAACCCCATTAATATATGCTCAAATGTATTGGTATTACTGCCTGGATATATACCTCTCCCCCTTTTTGCTTTAGCACCAATTATTGGGTACCTAACTATACTTTCCAACTCTCTGTGATCTAAATCTATCATTTTCTGCTTTACAGTCATGTACAGGTATATGGTTGTTTCCTTATGAACTTCCTTGGTCAAAGTCAATTACTTCCTGCTTCACAGTCGCATGACCTGTAACCACAGCCCCAAATGATTTATCTTCTACATTACAAATGTTTTCATTCCCAGAAAATGTGTCCATGTTGCCTATGCAGTTAAATAAATTTTTATTCTCTACATTAGACTCCTTGTCAGCCTAAAGCTGTTGAAAAGCCCTTCTGCATGTTTGCCAGTCATTATTTCACTTCTGAGACGCCCCTGAAAACGGTCGCCACGTGTGGTGTCTCCATTCTGTTATATTTGTTTTATCCTAATTAGCATGTAACAATTGCTTTGCTACCCTTGTGTGGCAGTCTGACTCCTAAATTACTGGAGGCGCTCGAGTGCAATAGGTGCTCAGCTATGTGATGGCTGATCACTCTCTTTTGTCTATGAGAGGTTGTGATATAACACACGAATTAGTTCAATGGTAATAAACAGATATTAATAGCATATGATCCTAGAGAAATCCTGGTAATTTTAATGTTAACTGACTCTGAGGTGACAATCATACAGGATGTTAGTTCAACATAGAGTACTTAAATTCGCAGCAATTTTAATGTGACTATATTCACACATATGTAATTACTTTAAATAGTACTGACCTCCTCATCAAAATTAACATAAGCTTTTAATGAGTAATCTAATAAGCATTGGAAACACTTATCTATTGTGGTGGTAAAATATTTAACGTTAATATAAAAATATTTCAAAGTATCAAAAGTTTGTCACCTAGGAATATGTAATCAGAAATTACAGAATGGGTAACAGTTCCGAGCGGTGTAAGGCGCTGCAGTCATGGACTGTGCCGCTGGTCCCGGCGGAGGTTAGTCCTCCATCGGGCATGGGAGTGTGTGTCTGTCCTTAGGATAATTTAGCTTAAGTAGTGTATAAGCTTAGGCACTGATGACCTTAGCAGTTACGTCCCATAAGATTTCACACACATTTGAACATTTGGGTCCCAGTTACGAGTTACACATAACTTTAATGAATACAAGTTCAGTTCCGTCACAGGCCATTGGTTTAGATTTGCAAAGTACAAAAGCCACCACAGTTTTCTGACGAAAAGATCTAAAAATTTCACATTACCTTGCGGTGCCTTCTTCTCAACAGTACCAGTGACAAACAGGATCCACTACGAAATTGGGCTGGTTTCTAATTTATATATGAAATCTTACTGTAAATCGGCGAAAGATGTTGTGTTAAAATAAATACCAGCTTTGTCACTGTAGGAATATTTGGTGTAAAATATCGCAACTATAGTGACGTTGAGTTAAGATACATAGTTAAAAATCGAGATAAACACTAGCTTTATGAATAAAAGGTATATTATTACTCCACTTGCAGTTCCAGTTATGTCATGGCTTTTACGCATTTGCTAATATGGCTTCCCTACTCGAAATCCCTCACTTTGTAGCATAGACAAAATAAGACGTTTACCTGTGGTAGCGCAGACCAAATAAAGCTGTTGCGTTTCACGCGATGACGAGCTATGTCCAAGCCTCTTTAATAATTGCTACTGAAACGTGAAGTGGCAACCTGGTACTTGTGGCTTTGAATGCTACAGGATCTTCAGTTGTACATATAGCCAGCAATATGTCTCTTGCAACTTGCAGAGCCCCATGATCCACAATAAAAATGGCTTTTATTCCACGAAAAGTCAAAGCTAACCTCTTCTTCCATAACACATGGTTTCACTGCACTTATTGTAAAATAGTAGCATCATTCAACAGTCATCGGAATCTAATTTTGCCAGTGCTCGATTTTCAACCACGCATTCACGCCCACTGGGCTCATTTTACTACTGACTACATCAATAGTGTGATTCTTGAGTTTCTCCAGGCGTATTTGATAATCAAATTATCCAAGGACATACTGCCGGTCTACAGTGTCCCACGGGTACAATATTTCGGCGATCATACATGTCACCATCAGCAGGTGAACTGAGGGACTGAGCTCCTGTTAACGTGCCGGTACGGAGATCCGTCCGAGCCCCGCGCCACGGTCACGCGGTGGAACAGATTGCGACGGCGTCTGAGATGACGCCGGTGTGATGGCTCTGTCCGCCGTGGTCGTCACAACTATACGTTTGCTCGATTTACTCTTGATTAACCCGATTGCTGGCTCCCAAGCCCTGATAAGATTATAGCCACAGTGACGGTTTATGTGGTCGTCATTGGTGCGAATTTCGATGGCCTCCCTAACAACGCTGTCCCAGTACCTCGACGTCTGTACCAGAATCCTCGTGCGTTCATACTCCATAGCGTGATTTTCCGACAATCAATGTTCAGCGACGGCCGACTTGCTCGGATACATCAGTCGAGTCTGCCTCTGGTGTTCACGGCATCGATCCTCGACGGTACGCATCGTCTGACCAATATACGACTTGCCACATTGATACGGAATCTGGTACACTCCGGCCTTCCTCAGACCGAGATCATCTTAGGAGCTCCCCACCAGTGTATGAGTTTTATTCGGAGGACAAGACACAGGTCCGACCCGGTGTTTCTTCAAAATGATGGCGATTTTCCCCGAGAGTGCGCCTGTATATGGAATAAACGCAGTGCCTACCTCCTCCCTTGTGATTTCATCCATCTCCACAGGTTGTGCTGTAGCGGTTGGGTGGAGAGCACGTTGAATCTGCCACTCTGAGTACCCATTTTTACGAAATACAGTTCTCAGATGTTCCAGTTCCTGGGTTAGACTATCTGCATCAGAGATAGTGTGCGCCTTATGTACTAGAGTTTCAAGTACCCCATTCCTCTGTGAAGGGTGGTGGCAGCTGTCTGTGTGCAAATACAGATCAGTGTGCGTTATCTTCCAGTACACCCCATGACCTAGGGTGCCGTCAGCCCTTCTCTTGACCAAGACGTCAAGGAAAGGTAATTTAACATCCGTTTCAGTCTCCATAGTGGATTTGATGTTGGGGTGTATGGAGTTTAGATGTGTAAGGAAGTCACGGAGTTTATCCATACCATGTGGCCAGATGACGAACGTGTCGTCCACGTAACGGGAAAAGCTAGTAGGTTTCCATTCGGGTGACGTCAGGGCTTCCTCCTCGAAGTTCTCCATGTACAAATTTGCTACCAACGGTGAGAGTGGGCTCCCATGGCGACTCCCTCCTTTTGTTCGTGGTATTCTCCATTAAAAAGAAAATACGTGGAGGTCACGACATGCCTAAAAAGTTCAGTGGTCTTCTAGTCAAACTTCTGACTAATCAATTCTAGTGACTCTCGCAGGGGAACTCTCGTAAACAAGGAAACGACTTAAAAATTCAGCATATCTGACTCATTCAACCTGAAGCTATCAAGGCGTTTAACAAAATCCATGGCATTACGGATGTGATGAGAGCATTTACCCTCAAATGGACTTAATATTCCCGTCAGGTATTTGGCCAACAAATATGTAGGTGCCCTGATGTTGCTGACAATGGGGCGTAATTCTACCCTCTCTTTGTGAACCTTCGGGAGCCCATATTGTCTAGGTGGTACCGGACATTGCGGTAACAATTTCTTAGCGTCACCCTCCAGTAAATCTGCGTCCTTGAGAAGCGACCTCGTCTTGTTCTCTACCTTCTTTGTAGGGTCAACGCTGATCTTCCGGTAGGAATCGGTATTTAGCAGGCTCTGCATCTTATCAGTGTAGTCCTTTTCGGAGACAACAACTGTACCAATGTCTTTGTCAGTCGTTAAGACAACAATTTCAGAGCGCTCCCTCAGATCACGAATTGCCGCCCTCTCTTTGCTGGTGATATTTGACTTCATCGGCTTGGATGTCGTCAACGCACGACGAGTTTCACGACGTATTTCCTCAGCTGAGGAAATCTCTTCCACCGCGTGAGTAAACGTATAGTTGTGACGACCACGGCGGACAGAGCCATCACACCGACGTCATCTCAGACGCCGACGCAATCTGTTCCACCGCGTGACCGTGGCGCGGGGCGCGGACGGCGGAGGGAGTGCGCCCCGGGCGGAGCGTATTTAAATCTGCCGCCGCCGCGACCGAAGCAAGTTCCCCCTGAGCAGCCATAGTGTACGGATCTCCGTACCGACACGTCCACAGGAGCTCATTCCGTCAGTTCATCTGATGATGGCGACATGTATGATCGCCGAAATATTGTGCCCGTTGGACACTGTAGACCGACAGTACAAGCGTGGATATTTTGATTACATAAACAGTCTTTGTTCAAGATCTATCTCTTCTCAAAAAGGGCGGAATACCACCGCTCAGAATAAAATGTGGCAACCCCTTAGCAATAACTACTAACTTCTAAAGCCGTGGCTGTTGATAGCACACAGTAGAGATTTTTACAGCCGTTATAACACGCCACGCTTTTTAACCAAGTAAACAGAACATAATCACTTAAATTCGTAAACGTGCAACTTGTTTCGTTTGCCACTTCCGCAAGTAAGTGGCAGCACGTTACGGTGATTTGGAACCCACCCGTTTTTACAACCAGATTGCGTCATTGTAGCCGGTAGACGGCATGAGCGCCTAAATTAGACGGATCTCATATAATGCCTCTTTCAGTGCCAGACTTCAGCTGTGCCAACATTTGCTTTACAAACCTATGATATATAATGATGAACAAATTACCTGATTGAAATGTAGTAATTCTATTACTAAAAGTATTGTTTAGTGTCATAATGATACCTGTATCCTTGACTGCCTCATACAATTAGTGGGCAGATTACAATGAATATATCTGCAGACCATTGGTATTCTGTGTAATGATGAATGTGTTGCATTTTAAAATAAAAAGGACTGCCAATGACTCGTAGTAGTAGTTGTTAACAAGACTGTGTCTTTGAGAAAGCGCTCTGAGACTTACAGAGTAATGCGGAGAGCTTGAAACACAGAAACACTACCCTGCTCACGCCGTATGATTACGAGGGTGACTGTGTTGCAGCAGTAGAGGCGACTATCACAAAAGAGTTGTTATTGTAATTAGAATTGTTAACACTAAAATTTATTTTGTTCCTCAATGTTGTGTATTTATGCGCTTTCTTGCTTTTGCAGTGGCCGAATAATGAAAGGTTCCCAGAAAAAAAAACTTGCCTTGTAACTTAGGTAGAGGTGCACAGTACAAGCCTCTTTTGTCGGTCTATTTAGAAGTCATACGTTTGAGAAAACACTAATTTGACGCTCACTGATTGAGAACTGGAGTTAAATAGCAACGCAGTTCCTTATCTATAATCAAACAGCCCAGACGCCTTATATTGACGGCCCTAAACGCAAAGTAAGGCCTAAATCGAATGTTCCAGCGAACAGAAGAGATAAAGAAACAGCCGCCTCCGATGGACGAGCGTGCAGCAGATCCCGTGTAAGTGAGAAGTGAAATTCAGTTACCTTCGTACAGTAAGAAGTACTTCTAAGGCTTGCCTGTACATACCTCTGGGCTAACATTAATGGTTTTCGTCATACATTCGTCTACATTTCTGTATCTCACTCACATTGTGATGAGTACTTGAACGTAAGTGTTCGATTGGAACAATAGAATCTGGTACTTCCATGGTTCGTGGTCTGTTGTATCATTATTACTTTGTATACCCGAACCTAAATAAATTTATAGGCCGAGGTGGCTAGCTGTTCTGTTAACTGATCAGAGAATCCAGTAAGCCTCATCTATATTTTTATGAAGTAGAGTCGGTGCTCTTTTGCATATTCCTTGCTAACATGGAAAGAAGCAAAGCCAACCTAAAGTCTCATTCCCCTATCATCAACGTATCTACCTCTCTAGCCCATCATCCGAATCATTCTGTATTATCTCCAACCACAGAGACCTGAAAAATCTAAGCCTGACCCGTCACTATTTCACTCACGAACGCAGCCGTTCATGTACCAGGAAACAGATGACGAAACATCCCGCTTAACCTCTGTTCTGAGCATATATCGCGATCCACTTCGGGTTATGACACTGTATTTTGCGAGTACCTGCCTAAGGTAATCGTCTTGTATAGCGAGGTAGAATTCTAGCGGTGGAGCAAATTATCGTGACTACAATTTCGTCACAAGGGGAGATGATATTGCACAGTTCACGATTGTTGGACGATGGACCAGTACTTTTCGTTAAAACTACACCGAAGTGTACAGTGAAGAATGAGTAATGAGATTGTTGATGGTGACCTAGTCGTCGGATGGCTATAAGAAGTTATGTAGGTCTCTCGGTATTACATAAAAGATGTAGGGTATGAGTTAGAGCTCAATTTCACTCACTTCGCTGCTTTCACTGGAGTAGGTACAGTATTAATACGATATGACTCTGCCGAAGCACTCTGTCATCACACTTAATGCAATAGCCAAGGAAAGAAGTATGTGCATGATGATCGTCATTGAAAGCTACGCAGGTGGTTCGGTCTATATGTAACTTCCAGAGCCGACGAAACTTTTTAATCACATACTTATACTAAGGCATGAGTGGAACTGCCGTCAGCTGCTATATTAATATAACACATTAAAAAATTTTCCAGTTAGTTGGTTTCATAAGTAATTGAAGATCCTTACAAAACGCATTCTCTCTTGTGTTCTCATTGTGGTAGTAGAGAGACGTATCGGTGTGTACTAGCGCTAGACGAAGTACTATTATTGCGAAGAAGTACCTTTAGCTCTTCAAATAAACCAGGTGAACGCATTCCGTCGTTTTATTTAGTGTTTTCTAACACTGTGAATCGCGAAATAAATAAAGTTCTGCAGTCCTGAAGACTTAGCACCATCATGGAGCAGAGTCTGACCCGATGTTTCGTACCAACAAGAAACTGACGACTACGAGACAAAAGTTAAGAATTTAATTAAATTCCATCGAAGTTCGTGCACAACAGAATCGCGAGTCAGGAACAACGAGGAACATAAGACAGAATTATTGAATATGTTTTGACAGAAAGCTCAACTTTAACTCAAAGCATATCATTTATAGAAATCATCGCGAATTACTAAGTACTAAAAGTGAATAGCTAATAAATCATCACTCATCATCATACAAACTCTGAACACTTGCTTCGTGAGTCATCTGAAACATCTTTAATGGCGCCCACCATTTCGGAGGAGTTTATTACTAACATTGATTTGTACGATTTGGTTTTCTTTTGTTCAAGGGACTTTTTCACTGAATCGAATTTCGGAAATAGCCTATGTTGCTGGCCAAAGGATAGTTCCCACACAAGAAAGCGTCGTCCCCAGCATGCCACCAATAGGAAACGTGGTAGGATGTCACGCGTATCTCCGGAGTTGGCACTTTTCTAACTACTGGCACTCTCTGCCTTTAGTATCGTAACAGACAACATGCATCCTGTCCACGTTCCTCCATAATTTAATCAAAATGACTTTTCCACTCCGATGGCAACCTGAACACCTATCCTAGCCACGTTGTATGTCCGCGATAGCATGAATTATAGTTAGTTCTCCATTTAGTAAATCTCCCTGTTCTTTGTATAAACTGAAGAGCCAAAGAAACTGGTACTCCTGCCCAATATCATGTAGGTCCCCCGAGAGCATGCAGAAGTGCCGCAACAAACGTGGCACGGACGCGACTAATGTCTGAAGTGCTGCTGGAACGGAATTGGCACCATGAGTCTTGCAGGGCTGTCCATAAATCCGTAAGAGTACGAGGGTGTGGAGATCTCTTCAGAACACCACGCTGCAATGCATGCCAGATTTGCTCAATAATGTTCATGTCTTGGGAGATTGGTGGCCAGCGGACGTGTTAAACTCATGAGAGTGTTTATTGCAGGAACTCTGTAGCAATTATGGATGTGTGGGGTGTCACAATGTCCTGCTGCATTTGCGCAAGTCCGCCGGAAAGCACAATCGACATAAATGGATGCTGGTGATCAGAGAGGATGCTTGATGTTCAAAATGTGTGTGAAATCTTACGGGACTTAACTGCTGAGGTCATCAGTCCCTAAGCTTACACACTACTTAACTTAAATTATCCTAAAGACAAACACACACACACCCATGCCCGAGGGAGGACTCGAACCTCCGCCGGGACCAGCAACACAGTCCATGACTGCAGCGCCCAAGACCGCTCGGCTAATACCGCGCGGCAGAGGATGCTTACATACGTGTCACCTATCAGTCTTTGTGTCGTGCAATCATCAAGGGTATATGAGTAGGCCTTCGGCTCCAAAAGCCCATAGCGATGTTGTTCCGTTAAATGTCACTTGTTGATGACCCACCTCTGAAATCTGCAGAAATTTGCGGAAGGGTTGCGCTTCCGTCATGCTGAACGATTATCTTCAGTCGCCTTTGGTTCCGTTCTTACAGGATCTTTTTCCGGCAGCAACGATGTTTTACCAGACTCCTGATATACACGGTACATTCGTGAAATGGTCGCACGGGAAAATCCCCACTCTATCGCTACCTCGGAGATGCTGTGTCCCATCGCTCGTGAGCCGACTATGACACCACGTTCAAACTCACTTAAATCTTAATATCTGCCATTGTAGCAGCAGTAAAGGGTTGAACAACTGCTCCAAAAAATAGTTCTCTTATTCTCTTATGTAGGAGTTGCCGACCGCAGGGCCGTATTCTCCCTGTTTACATATCTCTGTATTTGAATACACCTGCCTATGCCAGTTTCTTTGGAGCTTCAGTGTAAAATACCCTTTGGTTCCCCACTTCTAAGTTATTCCCTCTCCCACCTGAACACAGCAATGTTAAGACAGGCGTCTGATAAAGCTCTTCGGGAGTCCATCGATTCAAGGAAATGCACCGAGCAGGAGTGAACCCCCCCCCCCCCCCCCCCCCTCCCATCGTCGGCACTATCAGACGAGTCAGAGTGAGAGCAACGAATGTCGACTGTGTAACTGGCAAGGAGCAGATCGGCGATCTTTTCACCAGTAGATGTGGACAGTTGCGCTGCTAGCAAAGAGACAAAAATACTTTTGTTAGTCTTACTGACGACGGGAACAACTCGTACAGCAGGATAAACAGTGATACACTGTACAGCTACGTGATATGTAAGTACTGTCATAGGTGTATGTAGCAGTAGTAGGATAAAAACCCTTGATAGCAGCTGGTTGTTGGGACATAGGCGCTATGTTCTGTCGCTATAACGTATAATTTTTCTTAGGTACTGAGCATAGATACTAAACGGATTACTGCTAGATGTTGTCGAGACTAACTTATGTGAGAAACTGAAAGTGATGATAATCTCAAGTCTCATAAGTTTCATTATTACCAACCTTTATACGTTTCCTGTAACGATCTTTTCGAAGAAGAAAAAGCGACCGAAAATTTACGCCTTGAGACTGCATGGAGTCCTCTAATTTCTGGTGAATGTCGCGTGGGGATTCCCTGTCTTCCTGAATTGTGCATTGTGGCTGTTCACTGTGCCATTCACAAACAAAAATGTTGCTGAGGACGAGTTTCTCATAAAACCCTAATTCCTCCATAAGCTTTTGCAAGTGTGTCGGATATTCAAAGCGTTTTTGTCATCGCGAGTCAGGGCTTGTAGCAACGGCTAGCGGTAATGCTTCAGCCTCCGTCGTTTCCTTAAGATCTTCCAAATGGTCGGTTGTGATATTTTCAGCTCTCTACTGGCTCTGTTTGTCGATTTATATGGGCTACGTGTGAAACTCGTCAGCACGTGGTCAACCGTTTCTTCAGTCAGTGCAAATCACCCTATTCATTTCTCGTGGCAGATGCATCCTAAAGCTTTGAACTGCCCATACTATCGTGGAATGGATTTTGTTGTTGATGGATCTTTGTTGAGCTTCGCTCTGAAGCGTCATTTCACTGTTACGCAGACTGATGTGAATGTACACTGAAGCGCCAAAGAAACGGGTATAGGCATGCGTATTCAAATACAGTGATACATAAACAGGCGGAATACGGCGCTGGGGTTGACAACGTCTATTTAAGACAAAAACTGCCTGGCGCAGTCGTTAGATCGGTTACTGCTGCTGCAAAGGCAAGTTATCAAGATTTAATTGAGTTTGAACGTGGTGTTATAGTCGGCGCATGAGTTATGGGACACAGCATCATCCGATAAAACATCCGATCATGCAAGAATGAGACCAAAGACGACTGAAGAGAATCGTTGGACGTGACAGAAGTGCAACACATCCGCAAGTTGCTGCTGATTTCAGTGGTGGGTCATCAACAAGTGTCAACGTGCGAGCCATTCTACGAAACACCATCGATATGGGCTTTCGGACCGTAAGACCCACTCGTGTACCCTTGATGACTGCACGACACTATGCTTTAGGCCTCGCCTGGGCCCGTCAATTCAGACATTGAAGTCTTGATGACGGGAAACATGTTGCCTGCTCGGACGAGTCTCATTTCAAATAGCATCGAGCGGATGGAACGCGTACGGGTATGGAGACAACCTCATGAATCCATAGATCCTGCATGTCAGTAGGGGACTGTCCAAGCTGGTGGAGCGTGTGCGTTTGGAGTGATATGGGATCCCTAATACGTCTAGATACAACTCAGACAGGTGACACGTACGTAAGCATCCTGTCTGATCACCTGTATCCATTCATTTCCATATTGTATTCCGTCGGACTTGAGCAATCCAGCAAGACAATGCGACTTCCCAGACGTTTAGAACTGTTACAGTGTGGCTCCAGGAACACTCTTCTGAGTTTAACATGTCCACTGGCCACCTAACTCCCCAGGAATGAACATTATTGATCACATCTGGGATGCCTTGCAAAGTGCTGTCCAGAAGAGATCTCCACCCTCTCGTAGTCTTACGGATTCATGGTCAGCACTGCAGGATTCATGGTATCACTTCCCTCCAGCACTACTTCAGACATTAGTCGAGTCCATGCCACGTCGTGTTGCGGCACTTCTCCGTGCTCTTGGGGGCCGTACACGATATTAGGCATGTGTACCTGTTTCGTCGGCTCTTCGGAGTATTTCCAGCACAATATTTGCTTTCTCGGGGCCTGTCGCCATCTTGCCTAATTGCTCACTGCTACGCTCTCGTGGCTGAAATCTGAAGTGCGGCGATACCAATACAAATCTTCTGAGTTTTGTGACAATATTTCAATGAAAATACCTACAGAGAACTTCTGAAATCGTTACAATTGTTTCCAGTAAACTTGTGTGAAGTGATTCTCCTGCCACCATTCTACGAAAGTGCCTCGACGCCAAATACGTAGCGGTTAATCAAGAATCACCAAACTGTAACCTCTAATATTCTTTTATTTGCCGGCGCTGATGTCGGTTTACGTATTCCCGGGTTATCACCGAATGATCGTACCTGACACGTATAACATTTACACAAAGCGTCTCGCCGATTGCATCAGGTACTACTGATGTACTGAAGTGTCGCTGCTGCTGCTTGCCATTTTCAATGGACTTTCAATGTTTGACCTTGCGCCGTAGTTTCACCACGAAGAGCTTTTCCTACTGAAGAATTGGTACAGACTTTTTTCTTGACATTGTTGTCTGTAAAGGTGTTTTTGGCAGTACTTCACTTTTCCATTATATGTACCGCGTCGTCATGGGATATGATTGGGATTCTGGAAGACGTTTCGAGATGGGACGGACGTCGGCCGAAGTGTCGGTGCGAAAGTTCGAGCCATCCGATTCCACACCTCCAGTTGCGAGCTAACATCCCAAAGATATTTGGGCTCACATGCGGTTCCTCTTCGTCGAAATGTCTTGGCTCAAACTCGTCTAGGGTTTGAACCGCACGTGTCGTATTACACGCCCTAAATTAGACAATTGTGACTCTTTGCTTAAACTGTCTGGTTGATGGGAGCTTGGTGAAATACAAAGTTCATATAACATACAATGACAGTAATAATGGTATCGGGAACTAAATTAACAACCCGTAAGTGGTGTGGGCCACACTGTTGCGATTTGATTAGAACAATGTTTATTCAGAAAGCAAACTAATAGCGAAAGTTGCCGTATTTAGTATATATACTCGAGAGCATATCCATTCGACACAGTTTGATCATTCACAATCTCATCACCTAATCGCGAATTAAAAGTCCACCTCGTTAACTACACGAGAAGTTGGAGTTCACACCAGGCGTGCGGCTGCTCACCGCACAGAGACTAAGCCCCACGATACCACACGACACGAAATTTTCTTAGTCCTTTCACTTCCTAGTTGCCTAAAGACCGACCATCGGCTTTCGCGTCTCAGTCGGAACTGTACCGTTTTGAGTCTCCTGACGATCTGCCCGCTTTCGCGTCCGTACCAGCGCTGTCCCTCTGCGCGTCCCCGGCGGGTTTCCCGCTCGCCGAACATCTTCGCTCAACTGACTAGTGAAGGTCCCTTTCCTGAAGCCGTCCATCTGATCAGCTACAGCTTATTCTACGTTATTTTACATTTTAACATATCTAAATAATCAAAGCATAGCCACTTTCAAATAACCATAATATCCATTACATAATAAACGTTAAACCCTTTTACATAAATCCAATACAATTTGCTACTTAACTTTGAATGTCACGGCCAGTAGCCTTACACCCATGTGCTTTCTGATAAATAAATGAAGAACAAAAGTAGCTATTATGCACTAAGCTTTACAACAAATATTCTATTACCTGATGATTCAGTTAGGTGTCATACTGTCATTGTTCAATGGGTTTTATGTAGAGGAAATTATGATCTGATGCTTAACTAAAAATATTGATAATTTAAATTCACTATATCTATTAACCAAATAAACTTAAAGTGTTATAGGTATGATCAATATTCAAATTTTTTTGGGATCACCGTTAAATTTTATGCAGGATGGCAGATTAAAATTACTGTGGCTTCTTTCCCTGCACTACCTCAGAATTAAACACTTTTCATAAGAGTTCCCAATATGGCCGATGTTAGGACCTCCGTATTTATCACTGCTACCTCTCCTTGGACACAAAAACCATCTACTTGGTTTCCCTCTGACATAGGTTCTCGTCTGTCTCACTCGCACGCTACAGGGCTTAGGCCTGAATAGACAGTAGACGTCTGTGAGTTTCCCGTCTCATGCTGAATCTGCACCCTTTGTGGCATCCAGTCCTCGACGACAGGGTGTGTTTCCCAATTCCTGAAGGCTCTCTCCTTCGGCCATATAGTTAAATGAGAGGGAAATGTTCGTTAACTCACACACTTACACTACATAACAAATTGACGTGCCATATACGTTACGCAGTAGCACCCAAATTTATAAGAGAAGAATTCATAATACAATAACATAAATATTCTTATCGCCAGATCAATAGTATGATTATTTGTAGTGGTGTTGATGCAGCGTGCTTTAATTTTAAAGAAAATTCTATCTAATGCATATTATGAATTCCGGCATATTAATTAAATGCCAAGTAAAATTATACATCTATCGAAATCCACTTCCTATTGAAATGCGCTGAAATATCAGCGCCACTGCGCTCAATTTCACCCAAACTTTTTGACACAACTAAGTCACCAGTCGCGCTCCATAGTTTCGTAGCCGAATACCCCGCCGAAATTCTGTATGGTCTGCATTCCACCGCCATCGTTTGAAATTCGAATCGGGTGTAGATGCAAGAAAACAAACACTTTCCGGAACCAGCCAGGATCTGCACTGAAATCTTTCCCCAGTGGAATCGATACCAACAGATCTAAACTACACAGTAAACAATTCATTTACAGCGTTTGCAAGATGCTCGTAAATTCTTCAATGATTCTGACACGTTAATCAAGTCCCGCTAGAGACATACATCTCGTGACAAATTCCCAATCGACTTCATTAGCAAATTGATAATTTCTTTTAATTTAAGTAACTCTCATGAGACTCAAAACTAAAAACAAATATGAACAATTCTCACCCCTCGTTTAATTCCGTGAAATGAAGCTGCATACACAAATCATTAATCCATACAACAATAAATTATTCCCCCAAAATATTCACAGACAAGTAGATAAACACGCATCTATCTTCCTAGAAAATCATTATTAATTTTCATTTTCCAAATTTCAGCAACCTCCATGCGCCCAAAATGGCGTGACCACAACTTATAACTAGGAAAATACGACAAATATAAAACCATCCAACCATCCTAACACATACATAAATAAATCCCTTATATACTCCCAAAAACCTAATTTAAATGCATACTGTTCTCTGATTTTTGATTTCATACCATTCACCAAATAATTGAGTTATCCGATCTCCTCGCACCCAAATGAGCATCTAAACTATCTCTTTGCAAATGCAGAGCCCTTGTGCGAAAAAATCCTTATGCGATGAAACAACAATCAAGCTACAATAAATCATGAAACGGAACATTGCAAATTACCCCACCAAATCGCTCACATATTTTGAGCTCTTCGTCCCAGCCGTGTGTAATCACGGTGTGCGTAATCTGGTTGCCTAACATCAAAGGATTCTTAAATTTTACTTTCCTTTTCTCATCCTCAGTTTCAAAATCCATTCCTCACACTTGAATTCCAGGAGCACTTCTTTCCTTATTGGCTTACTTAAATCGCCAAATGCCGTTTTCTTTTTACACGATTCGCAGGTGGTAATTCTAATTTCTTATTCTTTATCCTATGTACAAAACCTTCCGACGCTGCTGAAACATTACTTCCAGAATCGAGCACTGTGTCTACGTTCTCGTCATTTACTTTAATTTCAATGACAGGATCAACATCAATCATTTCTTTTCGCTCTAAACACTGTTATCCCAATGAATCATTCTCTGTCTCGTCCCTTCTCTTCCGTCTCTTAGAGTACACGTATACAGTTCGATCCACCCTTCAATTTCGTATATGTCCCAAAATAATTCATTAAATGCTTCTTTCGTCCCACTTTCATTATATCTGTTTTCTAGACCTCTCGCTATCTTAAACTTCTCTCGAGTCCACAAATGAGGCAATAACGATCGTAATGTTCTACCGCACCATCGCCAATCAGCTTCAGTAAAATCACATTCCTCCTTAAGATACCATTCTGTCCAAATACCACATTCTATTTCAGAATCAAACTCACTGTATACTCCCTTAAAATTATCGACATTAGTAGCTAAAACATAATTGTCATGAAATAAAGCATTAATTTTTACTTCCACATCTTTACAAACACCTTCACAAACAGCACGTTCAACAGCCTGTGATACATCATACAACTCTCTACATAAAACCTCATTTACCTCCGTCGACAAATCACCAACATAAGAACCGTTCATAGTTTCACCATTCTCTGTTATTACATCACATAAATTATAGTTACAGTGTCATGCAATTTCAGAATCAATATTATCACTAAATTTCATTGCGGTTTGACTTAAACCTGAGCATAATATCTTTTCCTCTCCTACACGCTCCTCCGCCACATTAATTTAAGGTCGATAATCAAATTTACATCCACATTCATTCTCAAACTAACATTAAAGATCCACAGATCCATCCAGAATTTCGGTTTCACGTCAAAAACAAAAAGGCTCTGAGTCCTATGGGACTTAACATCTGTGGTCATCAGTCCCCTAGAACTTAGAACTACTTAAACCTAATTAACCTAAGGACATCACACATATCCATGCCCGAGGCAGGATTCGAACCTGCGACCGTAGCAGTTGCGCGGTTTCGGACTGAGCGCCTATAACCGCTAGACCACCACGGCCAGTTTCACCTCTATTAGTAGAAAGATACGCACAGTTTTGTTCCTCTGAAATATCTTCATTCCATGCACTATTACAGAATTAAATAGTTTTCATAAGTGTTTCCCTTTATGGCTGACCATAGGTCCGCCACATTTAACACTACTACGTCTCCTTGGCCGCAAAAACCTTCTTCTGAGTTTCCCTGTGAAGTAGGTTCTGGTCTTCCTCAGTCGCACACTATAGCGCATAGGCCTCTATAGACAGTAGACGGTTGTGAGTTTCTCAATCTCGTGGAGAGGTATCCAGTCCTGGACGACAGGGCTCGTTTCGCAATTCCTGAAGGCTGACTCTTTCGGCCATATACTTAAATGACAGCGAAATGCTCGTTAACTCACACGGTGAAGCCTGTGGTGCAGATGTGGTTACTGGCTGAGTTGGCACAATCGTTGTAGAATCGGCGCGCCATCTCTCTCAAGCGTTTTCGCAACGGTTGCATATCTGCCACTTATTGAAACATACGTGTGGGGTATCTCCACGGAAAGTGAGGTACTGTCGGGAGTGCCCGATTTTGAAGCATCTGTAAGTGGTCGTTGTATCAGCGGCGTCGCCCCATCATACAGTTGCCGCGCATTCCAGGAGCAGTCGTGCTAGACACGGGTACAAGGTAATCCCGACGTGTGACGGGAGAGTTAAGTTGCAGCGTAGCTCCAGTTAGAAGCCACTTAGGCACTACAATGCCTTTCTTCGAATCTCGCAGATGTGAGCCCGCCAGGTGAGTCATTGGTGAGTGGCAATTCCGAGGCAGCGGAAAGTGTGAGACCAAGGAATAGGGGTGCCTCTCATGGTGACTTGACGTACTGCAGGTGGTATTTAATTTTTGGTAGCGACAGTGGCCTCCCTCTTAACTGCACCGAACCCAAGGTGCCACGTTGTAGCCAAAGAGAAACTTGGCAGTTACTCGCTATGGGTGGTTCAAGACCAGTTCAATGTCTGTGCTCTTTATGAATAGCGCGTTATAGTTCGAGTACAGCGTTAGCTCTGGACGTTCGATGATTGCGAGGTATCCGAGGTGTAAAGTATGTAAAATAGTAGTCCCAAAACAGACCTGCGGAACTTTTGCATAGACAGGATCATGTAAAGAGATGCCAGTTCCTGCTCTGACATTGAAAGTCTGGTCTTAAAGATAGCTAGTGAATAGCTTCACGTGTGACTAAGGTAGCCATAGGGGAAGAACTTTCAGGCTAAGGTGAAAAAAGGCCTCTCCTTGATGACATTACCCTAACTGGATGGAAATTGGTAGAAATTATGTACATGTGAGTGCAAAAAAACAATTAAAATTTCAAAAAATATTATATGATTTATTCAAGAGAAAGAGCTCCAAAGATTGAGCCAGTCAGTAACGTGTTGTTGCATCTCTGTCCCTTACGCTACATTTACTAGGCGTGCCATTGATTGATAGTGTTGCTAAATTATGTGTCATGGCGGCTGCAGTGTAACACGTGTTAAGTTCGGCTCGCGAAATTTAGTCGAATTCGAAGGTGTTCTCGCAGGTGGTGTTGTCTAGTACAAGTGGAAATCGTGTAAACAACAGTGTGCTGTGCAGTAGTGCTATTTTTCTTTCTGTGCTCCGCCAATATCTTCGAGAAAATGGTAAACAGAAGAGTGAACAGCAGCGCGTCCAGCAGCGGGGAAGCAGCAGGTGCGGCGGGCCTGCTCCTGGCGGAAGGTGTGGCCGCGGCTCCCGGTATAGCGGAGCTGGTCCGCTCTGAGGTAAACGCGGCGCTTCGCGATAAAAACTATCTCGATCTGATAGCAGGCACTATATCAGATACTGTAACGGCAGCAGTATTGGCGAAAATGCGTGAAACTGTTGAGGCCAATACTGCCGAAATTACAGCACTGAAAAAGTCTGTGTCTCAGTACGAGAAAAAGGCACGAGAGTTGGAAGTGAAACTCTCTGCCGCAACAGACGAGCTAGAACAGTACCAAAGGCGAAATAGTCTACGACTGTTTGGAGTAGCAGAAAATAAGGAAGAAGACACGGAAAACCTGCTTATACAGGTTGCGCGTGAAAAATTAGGCGTTGAAGTGACCAAGGCAGACATTGACAGGAGCCACCAGGTGGGACGAAAACTACCAGGTGCTACCAAACCTCGTCCAATAATAATTAAATTTGTGTCGTACCGAAAAAGGGCTGAGATCTTTACCCAGAAGAAGAAGTTAGCAAGGACAGGGCTTACAATAAGGGAAGATCTGACACACGAGCGGCTAAAGATTTTAAACAGTGCCATATCCCATTTCGGTCTTCAGAATGTGTGGACTCAGGATGGCAGAGTAATCATTAAGACTGCAGCTGGAAAGAAGACAGTCACAAACATGACAGGACTAAATAGTATTAAGTGAAGCTACTCGAGCCAAAAGTCAAACTTAACACCATTTGCAAATTGTAACAGTCCTATACTCAGATATAGTCTTGTAATTGTATTAACTTTTTAATTATTTGTACCTTCAACTAATTGTTTTTGTAACTGTATTAACTTTTTACTATTTTTTGTGTCTGTGTTGCTTAATTTTAGTTACTGCTAATACTTTTTTCATTTTCTCAGTTTTATTCTCTTCCATTCTGTAATAGTTCTATTGCAATTATTAGTCTCGCCTTTAGTTCATTAGTCAACCATCTCTTCGGTTTAAATTGTTCATAACAAAAATCACTATCAGTATCACTTTAGCCAATTTAGATCTAATTGTAGCTTCCTACGACAATCACTACCAGTATCACTCTAGTAAATTTCAATTTAATTCTTGCTTCCTACGATAATCTATTAAATATTAAGCTTACTTCTCTCTGCTGGCAGCATCGCCCTCTTAAATCACTCCCCTTTCCCTTATTTCCACCCTAAGCTGTTTCAAATACTCTATTTACATTTCTCCTCTTGCGACATAGGATACTCAGTGACACACAGCCGTCACCATTTTGGTCATATTCTCCCTGCACCGAATACCACTAATCCATTTTCTATACTCCCACAACCTCAGGAAATCTCTTGCAGTCCCCTTTCTTTCGGCACTCGCGGAGTCACAAACAGGACGCGCAAAATCTCGGACACCCCTGTATTATGTCACTTGGCGGAAACACCGGCCAGTGCCCCTCGCGGCAGGTAGTGCCTAACAAAGGGACAAACCAGTCTGCCACCCTACTCCAGGCTGCTCAGCGGAACGCGTCCGAGCTTTTAGCAGCTCACTGCAACATTCAGTCTTTACCTGCGCACTATGAAGAACTTAGCCTCCTCTTCAACCAACTAAACTACCACGTAATCCTCTTATCCGAAACGTGGTTGAAACCACACACCCTCTGCATCCATTCATCTCCCAGGGTACACTTTTCTTAGGGCAGACAGATCAAAAAAGCGAGGTGGCGGGGTCGGCGCGTATATACGAACAGATCTCAAAGCGAAAGTCTTATGTACGTTAAATCCTGCTGAACAAAAAGAGGCTGAATTCATGTTCATTGAAATAAATATACAAAGTCGGAAATTCTTGACTGGCGTCGTGTACAAGCCGCCAAAAATAAGCTCAATGAGTTCCTTCCAGTCGGAATTACGTTCACTTCAGTGTCAATACGAACATGTCATCGTAATGGGTGACTTGAACATAGACCTGCTAAGAGACACTCCCTCCGCAATAAACCTAAGAAGATTGTTTAGTTGCAATAGCATGAACATTCTTCCATTACAACCTACACACCATACGGCGCACAGTCATACTCTTATAGACGTGATCGCAACGAAACAGACTGACAAAGTAAGAGATGTTGGTGAATCATCGGCCCCTGGGCTCTCAGCACATGATGTAATATTCCTGGCCTACTCTGTGCAGCCCCCAAGGATCAAATCGCGTTACATAACTTGTAGGAACATGAAACGTATTGACCTTGACGCTCTAACAGCCGATTGCTCAGAAATCTCATGACATCAAATAATCAGAGAACCTACAATCTACGGCAAAATTAATGAACTTGGTGATAAACTCACTGCCCTCTATGACAAACATGCACCTGTGCGCACAGTCCGAGTAAGAAAAACTCCTGCTCCATGGCTGACAGCTGAATTACGTCAAATGATGACTAATAGGGATGCTGCCCACAGGCGTTTCAAGGCAGATCCGAAACCCGAGCGTTTCGAAGAATATAGAAAGCTACGGAACAGAGTGAAACAATGCATTCACAATGCCAAAATCAGGCACGCTCGCTCCCTTGTATGCAGCGATCTGACACCCACGACGCTATGGAAGAATCTCCGTAGCTTGGGGGTCGGAAAGGCAAAATCGGAAACTACTTTTCATGTGTCAGCTATCGAATTAAATGAATTCTTCTCTGCACCTCTGAATACCAGCACGGCTGATAATTACCGTCCACAAGAATCCCCAAACAGGATAACTAACAACGATACCTTCCATCTAAAACATGTAACAACAAATACGGCAAGAAAAGCAATAATGAGAATCTCTTCTGATGCAATAGGCAACGACAGTATCGGTATAACCATGATTAAGAATGTTGCTGATATTTTAGTACCTGTCTTAACTAACATATTTAATTTTTCCCTCGTGAACGGAATATACCCCACTGCATGGAAAATAATTCGACTCATCCCTAAGATCGAAAACCAGCAACTGCCTAGTGATTACCGACCAATTAGCATACTGCCTGCTGTTTCCAAAGCACTTGAATATATTGTTCATGACCAAATCACTGAACACTTGCATGAATTCAGTCTATATGACAAATTTCAATCCGGTTTCCATAAACATCACAGCACTAACACTGCTCTAAGTAAAGTAACTGATGACCTGAAATATGCCATCGACAATCGAAAGGCAACAATATTGACGCTACTGGACTTCAGCAAAGCTTTTGACACTGGTAACTTTGACATATTACTCAGAAAAATGAAACAGCTTAATTTCTCTGATAGTGCAATGAGATGGTTTGAAAGCTACTTAAAAGACAGACAGCAATGTGTTGTCTGCGCAAATGAAAAATCTTCCTGGAAACATGTTTCTTCGGGAGTGCCACAAGGATCAGTCTTAGGACCACTTTTGTTTTCTTTATATGTCAACGATATTTCGTCGGTTTTGTCCTCCTGTAAACATCATTTCTATGCCGACGACCTCCAGCTCTACCTAAGTGTCAGACCTGAAGATGTAAACACTGCAATCGCTCTGATGAATGATGATCTGTCTTCAGTAGTGACACGGCCAAAAACCTGTGGCTTAAATTAAATGCAAAAAAGACGCAAGTAATCTTAATAGCCCATCAGAAATTAATAAGTTCAGATTTCCGCGAACGGCTACCTCCTATTCTGCTCGACGGTACTCCAATACCATATCAGAAAACAGTGAGGAACTTGGGTGTAGCTTTGGACGAGCATCTCAACTGGGCGGAGAATACAGTCGCAGTGTGCCGAAAGACGTCTGCTTGTCTCTATGCTCTCAAAAAGTTTCGGAACATATTTCCACAGGACTTGAAACGCCAGCTCGTGCAAGCACTCGTTCTACCGAACCTCCACTATTGTGATGTGATTCAACAAGGCATGAGTAGTGAAAACAAAAGACGGCGAGAGCTAACCATGAATGCCTGTGTGCGTTACACCTGAACCATTCGCCGATATGATCATGTTAGTGCTTCATACTCCGAGCTAGGGTGGCTGCAGCCGGACAAACTGCGTGACTACCACACTCTATGTCTACTTCACCGACTCCTCGTCGCACAAGCACCCCAGTACCTAGCTTCAGAGATTAAAAACCTGTCATGCCATCATAATCGAAACACGAGGTCACTCTTATCTGGTATCGTAACTATGCCCACTCACAATACAAAAACTTTTGCAAACTCCTTCTCAGTTTCCGCTGTCCGCCTCTGGAACAAACTGCCCCTTACCTTGAGGAAAATTCAATCTTCTGTTGCTTTTAAGAAGAAGTTGAAGCATTTCCTACTATCATCCGCATAAAATTCTCCACAAAATTAATGTGCAAGGCCAATCCTCTCATCTGTCAAATTGCAAAGCTAGCGTCTCCTATCTTGCTCCTGAGATGCCTTCCTCTTCATCAACCTCTATTAGCCATGCAGTCTTCTTTTCCTTTATATTTCCTTAATTATGTTTCATTATATCTCTCTATTCTTCTCCTCCCTTCACCATGAGTCTCCCTCATACTCCCTGCTGCCAGCACTCCTATCTAAAATCTTTCTCTTCAATAATGTATTTTTCCAGGTGTACCTTTCTAATTGTTTATCTCACTTTTTGTATTAGATATTAAGTTTAACATGCCTACTAAAACTTATGAATGTAAAATAAGTAGAATGCCTGGTTAGATGTAAGAGAGGGCCTGATGGCCCTAATCTTCCCAGGTTAAATAAATAAATTATAGCGAGCCGGTGCGTTAGATCGTCAAAATCCCGATCTGGTTGAAGGGCCCTGTCCATAATGCTCCAATCGTTCTTGAGCAATCACGATGACAAGCACTAAAAAACTCTCGCTGTGAGCGGCTGGTATTATCTTGCTGAAATGTACGCCCAAAATGGCTTGCCATGAAAGGCAACAAAACTGGGCGTAGAATATCGTTGACGTACAGCAGTGGTGTAAGGATGCGACGGATGACAACCAAAGGAGGTCCTATTAATAAATGAGATGGCACTCCAGGCCATCACTCCTAGATGTCAGGCCGTATGATGGTCAACAGGCTTGTTGGTATCCTTCCGCTGTCCGGGACATCTATAGACATGTCTTTGCTTATCATGGGGACTCACCTCGAAGTGGGATTCATCGCTGAAGACAATTCTACCTCAGTCAGTGAGGTGATGGACTACGAATGACGTCCTACAGTGACGGGGGATGTTGTGGCAAGCCCTTTCCACTGCTAAGTAGACTATGTGTCGAGGTGACAGGAAATACCACACAATCAACTATAAATTTCTGTAGAATTCTGCTGGTCAACCTAGAGATGGCCCCAGCGTTGGCTGTGAACGAAGACGCTGTAGTTTCATTCTCTTTTATTTCTACTATTTTCCGTGGTAGCTGAATAATACAGTTCAAGTTCTATTTTGGCCAACGTGTAACAACTTTTGTGGAAGGCCTAAAGTAGATGCTGAATTTAATAGACCAAGTTCTGTTTGTCTCATTGGGTGCGTGCCTTGTGGATCAAGGTCTGTGACGTTGCACTCTTGTGAGTATGACGGTAGCAACAGTAGCAGGCTTGGGTTGGGGTGAGCACTGTGCCCAGGTCTGCCATTTCTTTTCCACCTCACCAACGCACCCAAGAAGGCATGTATCAATGTTTCTCCAGTTCCGTGATGAATCTGACGTTAGGGTGGGATGAATTCAAAAGAGAAAGTAACTCATTTAAGTTCTACATTCCGTGGGGTCATGTCACATAGGTGTAAAACTCAGGTAGACATAAATCGATGGTCATTTTCACACAGATAGGAATTTTGGCACCATATGCAACATAAATTATTTCAGTTTATTCACGACTAAACTATAATTGTCTAAATCTAGGCCTAGGTTAGCATAACCGTCGTCTGACTACAATTAATTTACGCAGGCTACGTGAGGAATTGGCGCTTGAGACCACTGTGTACTAACCAAATGCAGCCATCACCTCCCTGATTGACGACTGTGGCGACGGGTAGAGTATCCGGTCACAGAGTGAAGCAGTTTACCAAAACATTGATACAACAGACCCCATGAGACAGGATAATCGTAGGAAAGAGAGACATTTAAGCAGTTACTCTTGGTTCAAACTTACTACATCCGCTTCACTTACACGCGCAGAGTGTGTAGTCTTTCACGAAAGCTCTAAAAAGCACCCTAGACTGTTTTCTTCGGTTCCCAGGTGTAATATCTACTTGTACAGTGCTCAGGTGATGCATTCAAGAAGGACTTTAAACACACACCACAGCGTCTGCTGTCCTCATTTGCGATTGCTAAAAGCAGTTGTAAGGTAAAAAGCAAAACAGCAGACTCTACAAAATGGTGTCTATGGCAAGTTATCAAGCAACAAACATTAACGGTGATGATTCTATGGATTTTTTTTAAGCCCGTTGTCTTGACATTACCTCATACTAAAATAAACTGCAAAGAAATAAATGTGGCAAATGTTTTCCCTATAGTTGGGTGCAGAGAGGAATGGGATCCGGCAGGCGTAGAAAAAGTAATTTTGACTTTGTGGGTACCTACGAAAATGATTTACAGACAAAGATTTATGTTTGTCTTGCTAAAAGCAGCTCTCATATTATAGTGCAGACATTAATGTATCTTCCGGGCATCAACACGATCGGGGATAGAACGTCCTAGTGCATCGTGACGAATCTTTCTGTCAGTGTCGTGTGCAAATTACATGGATAATTTGAAGACGGTTTCCAAATGTTATGCGGAGAGAAACTTTAAATTCGTTGAACTGTGCAGTTTTTATTTTCCTGGAGATATATTGAGTCTCAACTTTATCTTCGATAGGAATACAAGCCGAAGTCATTCGTGATACAGCCAGGACGTGAAGCCAGAACTCCTGGTTACTAGGCACACGTGTTAATCAGTGCAGTACTTTGGAATTGTGGCTGACAGCACTGCACCGACTACCCCAGTCTAATGCAATTCTTAACATTAAATCCAATTCACGTCTCAGCCCATTTTCCACTTCTAAAATCGTCAGTGTTATGCCGTGAAAAAAAAGGGGAGAGAGATAGAGAGAGAGAGAGAGAGAGAGAGAGAGAGAGAGAGAGAGAGAGACAGAGAGAGATGCGTGTCCCAGCTATGGCATTGGTTTTGACTCATTATTTCAGATTCTATTCTTATCGAAGAGAGAAAGTTGAGACCCAATGTGTCTCCAGGAAATACGTCGGATCAATGGACAATCTGTGTCTTGGATATAGGTAGGTTTTCCTCATTACTTAAAAAGCTGGGGTACTATATCTGAGGCCAGCCTGTGTGGCCAAGCGGTTCTAGGTGCTTCAGTCTAGAACCGCGCGACCGCTACGGTCGCAGGTTCGAATCCTGCCTCGGGCATAGATGTGTGTGATATCATTAGGTTTAAGTAGTTCTAAGTTCTAGGGGACTGATGACCTCAGATGTTAAGTTCCATGGTGCTTAGAGCCATTTGAACCATTTTTGAAAACTATATATGACAGCCTCGCTTATACCGACGATTGAAGAATGGAAAAAAGGGCAGAGATGTGCATTGAAGTTTGTGTTAGGGAGGGTACTGGACCAGTATAGTCCATATAGCTGCGTAATCCACCATGCCAATGTAGTATAGAGGATAACACGACTGTCCAGTAAGAAGGCGACATAAATTCATGTTCTGACCTTACCAAAAACTTTAACTCATTATTTTAGCTTCAATTCTTCTCGAAGATATCGTTGATCGACGGTGGTTCCAAGCTGTTATAACCTTGCAATAATATAAATAACAGTGGAGTTGAATGCATGTTACTAGGCTGTAGCGTGTTTAAGACGCCCCGACGGTAGACAAAATGCCAGTCTGCGAACCCAAATTTTGATTTTCTTGACTTGCTGAAGGTGAGGAATTTCTTTTAAAAAGTCACGATCGGTGCCATTCCCAAATCTAAGTTTGTGTTCCTACTCTCAAGATCCCGTCGGTAGTACAAAGGTAAGCCCTAATCTTCCATTTTGTTTCTTCTACAACAGAGAATCATATTATTTGGTCCCTTGCTGTCATACCCCGTTCGAAGTTCTCCAGTTTGGTTCATTCTAACAGAAAAATACATCTCGGAAGATTTTTGCATTACCCATTCCTTCATATACATAATTTTACATCACAATGAGCACATACAGTGATGTAAGCAGAATCTTTTGACTATATATCGTATTTAGTGCGGTCTCGTTTACCGATAGTGTTCAGCTGTAAATAAAACCGTCGTTATCAGTATAATCACTTGGCTTCTCACCAAATCTCAATGTAAGTTTTTCCAGGTCTTAGGCTGCACCTCTTAATGTATGGTAGTCATGTCATCGAGGACACATCTAAATGTCATGTCAACTCTTATTGAGAATGATGTACGAAATGAATATTGAAGTACCATACAATGAACTGTTCAATGAACGAAACGATCATTATGATAAGATTTGTTTCTATCATCTATGCTGTCTTTCGCAATAACGTTAGTTTATTTGAGGGACGAGTACCATATCGAGTAATAGTTTAATTACGGAATAGTGTGGTCGAAGAAAAGTCAATGTGGCTTCGACGACGTGAGCAAACATGAATATTTATGTCTTCAAACGTACACGTTTTCTCGTCAGTATTGCAACGCTTCGGTCTTTTAATGTCTCATTTATAAACTAAACTACGCCTAAATGAAAGCCGATCCAATAAATGCAAAAATGTGAGGTTCTTATGTAGATTAACATTGAGATATTCGTTGACAGTACACGTATCCCTCTTAATGTTTGCAACACCGCTGTGAAGGTGGACGATCGTTACTGGACATTTATGGGATGATGTAAAAACAGCCACCTTAAGCCTTGGTTTCATGTAGATAACTTTCAGTCGATCTAGGAACTACAAAATCACAGTAGATACAGTCAGATTATCGTCCTTCTCGCTTGACTTTTTCATTGTCATACGGCAAAAGAAAAGTATCAAAGTAATCGATAATATTTGAAATATGAGGATTGTGAACTGAGGGATGGGGCATAGTGGTCACACACTGAAAAGAGCTAAATAAATTGAGGAAACCAGTGTTTTCTTTGGCATTGTGTACTGAGAGAAAAAAGAAACTTATTTATACATCTACATAGATACTCTGCAAATTACAGTTAAGTGCCTGTCAGAGGGTTCATCGAACCACGTTCACAATTCCCTTTTCCAATCTCGTATAGCGCGCGGAAAGAATGAACACCTATATCTCTTCGTACGAGCTCTGATTTCCCTTATTTTATCATGGTAATCGTTCCTCCCTATGTAGGTCGGTGTCAACAAAATATTTTCGCACTCGGAGGAGAAAGTTGCTGATTGGAATTTCCTGAGACGTTTTCGTCGCAACGAGAAACGCCTTTCTTTTAATGATGTCCAGCCCAAATCCTGTATCATTCCTGTGACACTCTCTCCCATATTTAGCAATAATACAAAACGTGCTGAGATTCTTCGAAATTTTTCGATGTACCCCGTTAGTCCTATCTTGTAAGGATCCCACAGTGCACAGCAGTATTCTAAAAGAGGACGGACAAGAGTAGTGTAGGCAGTCTCTTTAGTAGATCTGTTACATTTTCTATAAGTCCTACCAATAAAACACTGTATTTGGTTAGCCTTCTCGACAACATTTTCTAAGTTATTCCTTCCAGTTTAAGTTGTTCGTAATTATAACACATAGGTATTTAGTTGAATTAACGGTTTTTATATTAGACTGATTTATCGTGCAATTGAAGTTTAACAAATTCCTTTTAGCACTCTGTGGATGCCCTCACACTTTTCGTTATTTAAGGTCAATTGACAATTTTCGCACCATTCAGATATCTTTTCTAAATCGTTTTTCAATTTGTTTTGAACTTCTGATAACTTTATTGGTCGATAAACGACAGCGTCATCTGAAAACAACCTAAGACGGCTGCTCAGATTGCCTCTCAAATCATTTATATGGATAATAAACAACAAAGGGCCTGTAACAATTCCTTGGTGAACGCCAGAAATCACTTCTATTTTACTCGATGACTTTCCCTCAGGTACTACGAACTGTGACGTCACTGACAGGAAATCACATATCCAGTCAATTAACTGAGACGATATTCCATAAGCACGCAATTTCACTACAAGCCGCTTGTGTGGTACAGTGTCAAAAGTAAATGGAAATTTGGTAAGGTTTTATGGGATAAAACTGCTGAGCACTTCTTTCCCTAAGCTTATGCACTACTTAATGTAAGTTAAACTGACTTACGCTAAGGTCAACACACACACCCATGCCCGAGGTAGGACTCGAACCTCCGACGGGGGAGCCGCGCGTGTCAGAAGCCTTCCGGAAATCCATAAATACGGAATCGATCTGATATTCCTTCTCAATAGCACTCAACACTTCATGTGAATAAATAGCTAGTTGTGTTTCACAGGAACGATGTTTTCTAATCCCATGTTGACTGTGTGTCAATACAGTTTGTTTCTCGGTAATTCATAAAGTTTGGACGCAATGTATGTTCCTAAATCCTGCTGCATATCGATGGTAACGATACGGGCCAGTAATTTAGTAAATTACGTCCACTACTTTCTTGAATATTGTTGGGACCTGTGCTGCTTTCCAGTCTTTGTGTACGGATCTTTCATCGAGCGAGAGGACCTGTAACAAATAATAGGGAAACCAAAAGGTGAGAAAATCGCTTGTGTAGCATTCTCCTGAATCTTAAATATTCGGAAGTGTGAATTATTCCCACTTAACACAGCAGGAATCAAGTATGTTAATCAGAGATGAACAATGTAATTAGGGTGCATTACAATTTCTTCTTAGAATGGTCTCTTATGATTAAAGTCGTTTACTTGCTGTGCTGGTAATCAGGCACCTCACAGTTGTCCATGAGCTCAAATGTTTACTGATGGTGGACCATGTATCTATTAAACGTGACATCAAAAATAATTTTGCCCTGTTCTATGAGGTTTCAGGATTGCGGCCTAATCATGGTGACTTGTTGCCACAATATTTCCACTGGCAACTGTCCAGCCATCTTAAGGTGAGTGTCAGCAGTTCTTTTTCTTTATTGTGATTCCATTCCCCTGCCCCATATAGGCAGGGGAGGGCTGGCAGCGGCACAGTCCGCCGCTCTTCAGTCGAGTGAACTTACAGTTGAAAAAGAGACAACTATAGACACGAAAGGCGTTAAAAACTGAGACAGAAGAACATAATAGGTGGAGACAATTGGGGTTAAAATAAGCACTGACACAGAGATGTTCTTTGTTGAAGAGTTAAAATAGTCCATATAGAGTTAAAAAATACAGTTGGCTATTCGTGGGCACAAAGCACAAGCTAAAAGTTGGCCACAGTGTTGAAACACTCCAGAACGAGGACACTTGAAAACCACTGTAAAAGACGAAGGAAATACAATGAAGAAAAAAAGCTGCTGGGAGGAAACTGCCAAGGTGGAGGAGGTGTGAGAGGAGGGGAAAATAAGGAAGAAGAAGGTACAACAGTGGAGGGAGGACTGGAGCGGTCAGGATGGAAAAGAAAAAAAAAGGGGGATGGAGTCAGGGGGTGCCCCAGGAGGCAGGAGGTGGGCGGGGTGGGAGATGTAGAGGGAGGGCAAGTCACAATGGAGCAAAGAGACACAGAAAGGGGAATGAGAAAGGGAAAGGGGTGGAGGAGGGAGGAAATCCGCTCAGTCTAACGGAAGAAAAGGGAGAGGGAGCCTTGGGGAGGAGGAAGGTAGGGTTAGAGTTGGTTGGAGGGGTAGAAATCAGGAAGAAGCTCATAGTCAGGGAGAGGTAGGAAAGGCAGTTGCAGGAAAGGAAGTGGAGGGTGTAGAGATGGAGAGAGGGTGGACACAACGGTAAAGGCGCGGCCACAGGCTGGGGATAGAGAGGAGAGGCGACACAAAGATGTGGGGAGGAGGGATTGAGTCAGCGATGTACAGGGTGTGGATGTGTTCAAGGAATAGGAGGTGATGTGGGAGGGGGATGAGGTGTTAGAGGATCTGCATAGGGGATGGGAGATGGATATGGAAGGCAAGGCAGAGTGCATGGTGTTCAAGGATTTGCTGCTTTATAGGATCCTGGAGGGATGGAAATCCAGGTGGCACTTGCATAACAAAGAACAGGGAGGATCAGCGAATAGGGTTTTAGATGGTGGAATGATGCAATGTCCATGTGCGGTTTGATAAGATTTTCAAGAGGCACAGTTTAGTCCGGGCATTGTGTTGGATTGTAAGGAGATGGGGAGTCCAGGGGAGGTGACAGTCGAGGTTGAGGCCAAGGTATTTCAGGGTAGGTGAGGTAGGTGAGGTACATAGGACAAGCACAAATTGTGAGGTAAAAATCGTGGAGCTGGAAGGATCAGTTGGTATGACCTATGATGATTGCCATGGTCTTGAAAGGGTTGATGCAAAGCATCCACTGGTTGAACCAGGTACTCAAATGGTCAAGGTTGGCTTCAATGGTATTTGGGGACAGAGGTGAACAAGTGACGGAGGTTTGGGAATATCTGTAGTATACAGGAGGTAGAGAAGAGGGGAAAGTGGTTAAGGTGGTGATGAATACGCAGAAGAGGATGGACTCGAAGACCTTACTCAACAAGGGGGTGAGACAGATAGGAAGAGGTGTCACAGGGATGTTTGTTGGGTCTAAGGAATGGCAGCACTCAGAAAGTCTTCCACAGGTCATGGTAATACCCAGTGGGGAGGAGGACGTTACACAGTGTAGCAAGGAGAGCCAGGAAGGAGGGGGGATTCCTTGAAGTGGCAGTAGGTGACACCATCGTGACCAGGGGTGGTGGTGCATTTGGAGTGGAAGAGAAATTCGATGTTAAGTGTGGTAAGGGGGTGTTTATGCCTGGGGGATGAATGATCCAACTACCAGAAACTGGGGGTGAGTGGTGGGACACAGGTAGCAGTGTGTTCAAAGGCTGTGGGGAAGAGGGAGTAATCAGAATGGGGATCATAAGGGATGGAGAAAACCTCAGACAGGTGAGATGCAAAGTTGTTAGCCTTACTGAGGTTGTCATGGAAGGCGTGGTTGTCATGGCAAGGCAGGATGGCTACCAGTAAGGTGGTGGAAGGCACACCAGTACTTGGAGGAGTTGACAGAGTGGGTGGAATTGAGGTGTGTTTATGTCTGGGGCCAGTCCCAGGGTTTCTTTGCTGTGCGGAGGTTTTGGATGTGTTGTGTAATTGCTGGAGGCAGAGCAGTGTATCCTAGTCACAGGTGCAGAGTAAAGAGCAGTAGGGCCTGTGGGATTCATGGAGAAGGACTGCCTATGGTGGAAGTGTAGGGCAGTGAGGGTGGATGAGTTTAGTAGGAATGGGGGCCTCCACAGCATCAGCATCAGTGACTGTGTCTGGAGGAAGACAGAGGCATGGGTGACATCAGCAGGATGGTAAAATGTAAAGGGGGTGGTTGTCGACCTGTGAGGCAATGGATTCCCAGTAGGCAGTCCAGTCAGCACAGAAGTTCTCATGGACAGATATTGGAGGGGCAGCATAGAAGGGGGGGGGAGAAGGGGGTGAAGGGCTGAGGAGACAGTGAGAAGAACTGGGAGCTGATCATTACCTGTGAGGTCGAGGAAATCCATGGTGATACAACAAAGGAGGTGGGGGGAAGTGAGGATAACATCCATGGTGGAGTTACTTTTGGGATAGGCGTGCTGTGGAGGCGAACAAGGTCGCCATGGAGGGTGGGTCACAGATGTGGATGTTGAGGTCGGCAGCAATCACATAGATGGTGAAGATACAGTCAATATAGGAAATGAAGCCATAGGGGAGAGGGGCTGGCAGATCAACACAGATAGCGCCACATGTGACAGTGAGGAACGGATACAAGACTCTGAAGAGAAGGTGTTCGGTTTAGTCTTTAAGAAGAGGTTGTGGTTGGACAGCGATTTGCTTCAGGGGGCCAGTAGCAACCCTGCCTCATGTGAGAGGAAGAAGGTTGTCAGTGCAGGAGAGATTCAGACTTCATGGTGAGGTTGGAGGAATGCTTCATTAAGGATGGAAACCTGATGCAGGAACAGGGAATACATGAAGAGGTATTCGTTGGCAGGGACAGAGACAATACTTAGGTATACGAGTCAAAACGTGCCAGGAAATGGGAGGGGTGGATGTAACAGTGAGAGGAGGAGCTGCCTACTTAGCAATCATATACAACCGTTCGCTCACCGATAGATCTGTACCTGCAGATTGGAAAATTGCGCAGGGCGCACCAGTGTTTAAGAAGGGTAGTAGGAGTGATCCATCAAACTAGAGAACTGTATCATTGACGTTGGTTTGCAGTAGGGTTTTGCAACATATATTGTATTCAAACATTATGAATCACCTCGAAGGGAATGATCTATTGATATGCAATCAGCATGGTTTCGGAAATCATCGTTCTTTTGCAATGCGACTAGCTCTTTACTCGCACGTAGTAATGGCCGCTATCGACAGGGGATCTCAAATTGATTCCATATTTCTAGATTTCCGGAAAGCTTTTGACGCTGTTCCTCACAAGCGACTTCTAATCAAGCTGCGGGCCAATGGGGTTGGTCTCAGTTGTGCGACTGGATTCGTGATTTCCTGTCAGGAAGGTCGCAGTTCGTAGTAATAAAAAGGCAAATCATCGAGTAAAACTGAAGTGATATCAGGTGTTACCCAGGAAAGCGTCCTGGGACCTCTGCTGTTCCTGATCTATATAAATGACCTGGGTGACAATCTGAGCAGTTATCTTAGGTTGTTCGCTGATGATTCAGTAATTTACCTTCTAGTAAGGTCATCCGAAGACCAGTATCAGTTGCAAAGCGATTTAGAAAAGATTGCTGTATGGTGTGGCAGGTGGCAGTTGACGCTAAATAACGAAACGTGTGAGGTGATCCACATGAGTTCCAAAGGAAATACATTGGAATTCGATTACTCGATAAACAGTACAATTCTCAAGGCTGTCAATTCAACTAAGTACCTGGGTGTCAAAATTACAAACAACTTCAGTTGGAAGGACCACATAGATACTATTGTGGGGAAGGCGAGCCAAAGGTTGAGTTTCATTGGCAGGACAATTAGAAGATGAAACAAGTCCACTAAAGAGACAGCTTACACTCCACTCGTTCGTCCTCTGTTAGAATATTGCTGCGCGGTGTGGGATCCTTACCAGGTGGGATTGGCGGAGGACATCGAAAGGGTGCAAAAAAGGGCAGCTCGTTTTGTATTATCACTTAATAGGGCAGTAAGTGTGGCAGATATGATATGCGAGTTGGGATGGAAGTCATTAAAGCAAAGACGTTTTTCGTCGCAGCGGGGTCTATTTACGAAATTTCAGTCAGCAACTTTCTCTTCCGAATGCGAAAATATTTTTTTGAGCATAACCTACATAGACAGGAATGATCATCAAAATAAAATAAGAGAAATCAGAGCTCGAACAGAAAGGTTTAGTGGTTCGTTTTTCCCGTGCACTGTTTGGGAGTGGAATGGTAGAGAGATTGTATGATTGTGGTTTGATGAACCCTCTGCCAAGCACTTAAATGTGAATTGCAGAGTAATCATGTAGATGTAGATGTAGAAAGAGGCTTAAACGAGAGTGTTTAGGTGGGTGAAGGTGAAGTGGGTCTAGTTGTGGAAGTATGTGGCATAGGTATTTAAATGGAAGACATAGTGGATGGCAAGGAAGATCTACTGAAGGGAGTGGGGGCATTGGAATGGGTGGCTATTCTTGAAGACGATAGTCAGGAACATGATGTTGTCTTTGACCTAAGGGAGCGTGGAGGGAATTGTTGGGGTGGATATTCTGGTCTATGTGGCGAACAGGGACAGAGCGATTGGGGTTGGGATTGGGGATTTAGCTTTGCACTTCGAGGAGTAGGTGGGGTGGGATTCTATGCAGGTGTTATAGGAAGGAGGGGAGGCGAGATTAAGATATTGTCTGAGGAAATGGGATGCTTTGTAGTGGGTTCAGATGGGGGGGGGCGCAGTTTTAGGTGAGGTGAACATTTTAGAGGAGACAGCATTGTCAGCAGTATGAATGAGGAGTGGAATGGGAGGGGTCAACTGGATGGTGACGGTTGAAAATCAAGGCTCCCTGAGCAAGGAAGTGATTTATGGAGGAGGTTGACTCTGTAAATACTCATATGAGGAAGGTAGGGCTACAGCGGTTGCAGATTCAGTGGGCCAAGCGGATTTCCAGGGTAGGGAGGTCATTCAGTTCTGCTAACTGTTCTGCCTCCATGACAACAGGGCTGAGTTTTGTTATCACAGCGGTCAGGAATGACAGACGATAAGGGGGTTGGGGCTGATGGGGAGGGGAGGAGGTAAGAAAAGGTGTGAGCGGCCCATATGGGCCAAAACTGACACAGGAAGTTTCATGAGGAAATTAGTGTTGAAAGAGGGAGAGGGGGATTTCATGAGGACAGAGTTGGTCAATGGGGATCTGGGGATGCACTTACGGATTTTGAGGGTGAGGGTGAAGGAATTTCGGATTTGAGGTTGGCAAATATGAAGGTATACAGGACAGGAGCTGGAGATGCAGGAGGAAGGGTGGTTTCCAGGAGGACATCAGAAGGGAGTGTGGTGGGCGGTGATTTTTGAAGAATGCAGTTGAGGCAAGGTCAGCACTTGGGCACTTGAGGGATTTTTTTGGCGATGGTGACCTGGGAAGAAGGCTTAGGGCCTGGTTCTATTGGGACATGGTCTGAGGCAGGCCCCACATATGAGGTGGAGGCACTATGAATGGGGGTTCGGCACTCTGTGGTGGTGACTCTGGCAGGCTTGTGGTGACTCTTGTGTGGGAAGCAGGAGTGGTCATAGCAGGCTAATCGGGCGTGGGGGAAGTCTTTCCACTGGGTGATAGCGGTGGGAGGGGGCATAGTAGGAGCAAGAGCAGGAGCAGGTGCAGAAGCATGAACAGGAGCAGGGGAAGGAGTAGGAGCAGGAGCATGAGCAGGCACATGAGTAGGTGCAGGTGTAGATGCGGCATACAGGTGGGGATACAGGGGTTGGGAGGAGATAGAAGGGGAGGAGACCGTGAGCAGGGGAGGTGGAGTTGAGAGTGAAATCCTAGAGGAGCCACTCCAGGAGGTAACATTGTGTTCAGGGGAAGGGGAGGTGAATATGATGGTGATAGTGGTGGTGTCCATGGTTGACTGTGGTGTCTACCGGCGACAGGTGTCACAGAAGTGGGGAAAGAGAACAATGAGGAGGGGTAGGCTGTCGTGGCGGCGGCGGCGAGGACTGGGTGGAGGCAGAGGCTGCAGCGGTGGCACTGGGCACTTGGCGGCAGACGAATGGACAGTGACGGACGCCAGCTGGAGAAAGTAGCGCGCGGCGGACACCGGACAGACAGCAGCAGCTGCGGATGGCAGGAGCAGCAGGCTGTGACGGGAGTCTCTTCCAAAACTTCAATTTCTCCCTGGGAGTAGCCCAGGAGGCCGAATCTTCCGATTTGGAAGGTGTGGAGCTCCAATACACAGGATGGAGTTTGCAATTCACGGCGTTAGATTTGTAGAAGAAACTGGTGCGGTAACGTACGTGCATCACAGGAGCGTCTTCTATCGAAATCCACGTATTCTGCAAATACTTTTTCAACCGTGGCGCGCTGATGCATGCGTAAAATAAAATTTCATGTCTGCCCTCTGGCTCGTGTCTTCAAAATAAATGTCAGCTGTCGCCAGACGTGTCATTATGAATGAAATGTTTTATCTCAGAAAACATTAAAGCGGTCACCAGGTACTAAGCCTTGCCCAGTTGAAAGCTGCGTCAACCTACTTTCTATTTAACAGTGAACATTTTGAGCAGCCATGGGCAGCCCTCTCTTGCCTCTGGTAACAAACTTTTTACGGAAAACTGTGAATAGCAGAGAGCTCTTCATTTGGCAGAACCTAAACCGAGAGTCTTTTGGCGATATGTAGGTAACACATTTGTATTGTGACCGCATGGTGAAGAAGAACTGTGACGTCTTTTTGCAACATCTGAATGCAGTCCACAGGAACATCCACTTTATGATGGAAATAGACATGGATGATTGCTTATCTTTTTTGGACGTCTTCGTTACTAGGAGAGTGGATGGGTCATTAGGATGTTCTGTCTACCGTTAGCCCAAACATACGGACCTTTACCTGCAAGCGTCGACCTGCCATCACCATTCACAAACAACTGGCGTCCTTCGACTGATGGAGGTAGCCATACTAAGAGCTAGAACAGTTACAGTCAGTGTTCAAAGATAATGATTAGTCTCCTCATCACATTAGTACAGCGCTACGGAGGAAGAAACGTGACCATCCACAACATCAAGAAGACACAGAGCCGTTCATCTCCAGGGCATTTCTTCCAAATGTCGGCAGCCTTTCGTCTAACGTCAGCTAGATTTTAAGGAAACATCAAGGTAAAGTAATTTTCCAACCACCAGCGAAGATTAGTGCACCTTTCGGTTCTGTAAAGGACGACGTGGATCTGCGGAAGTTTGGAATTTAGAAAATTCTTTGCCAGAGTGGCAAAGCTACATAGTCACACGGTACTCCCAGTACATGAAAGGTGCGTTAAACATGGGCGCCACAGTCGCCTTTCGCAGCGTAGTAAGTCAGATGTAGCTGAGCATTCTTCTTTAGTTTTTTTTCTTTTTTCTTTTTTCTTTTGACACGCTGTCAATCGAAGTGATATCGTCAACGACGATCCAGACTTAATAGTGAAAGGTAATTAGGTGCTTCGATTCGCTTTATTATGAACAAACGTTTGGGGTCAACTTATCAAGGCCTGTATCTCGGTCTGTAAGATACCGCCAATAGGTGGAGTTGGTCAGCATGTCATAGTATCAAGGAATGTGGTACCTTATACAGATGCCATGGAAGGTTGTGGTCCTGTCCTGAGTTCTTGTCTGGTACACCGAATTATGCAAAGTGTCTCCATTAGCGAACTGCTTCTAGTGCTGTATCCATGTGGAGGGCGGGTTACAAGTCAGCGATGCGAGTATAGTGGGTGGCACGAAGTACCCATCTGAGTACCATATTTTGTAAAACTTCTGGGAGGCCTATTTGTGTTTGACTGGCAAGCCCAAGACCGAGCTGCCATACAGTATCTTAGAGAACATCGTCGCCTGTAATCAAAGCTTTGCTGTGGTACTGAGGTCAGCGCTCTGTAAAAAATGGCGGAATTTCTTAGAGATAGCAAAGGCTTTGTTCCGGAGAAGGTCAACGTGTTTATAGTGAAAGATGTGTTTGTCCAAAGTGACACCCAGGTCAGTCACTGTTGCAGCCCAGAGGACATTCCGTCCATGCAGTCTCAAGTTGGTAGGCATCGAGGGTCGTTTCTTGCTGAAATAAATGGCTGCCGTCTTGGAGGGATTTAGTTACACTTTATAGGTCTTAGACCAAGCAGCTGCGGCATCTAATTGACATTGAAGGCGTCGAATGTTGGCATGATTGTGTCTGCCGCTGGTGAGAAAAGCCGTATCATCGGCCAGTTGCGCAGTTTGTACCCCTGTGACAGTTGGCATATCATTGACATAGAGATTAAACTGTAATGGGGATAAAACGGATTCTTGAGCAGCCTCAGTGTAACAGCGCTCTACTGTAACAACATATTTCCGTCTGTCAAAAAACTAGCTATCAGTCTCACGTAACAATTGGGTATCGACGTCAGTTCATTTAGTTTCCGAATTATTTGTTACCTCCACACCTTGTCGTAGGACCTTTCAGTATCTAAGAAGACCGCTGCAGCAGCACTAGATACACTGAAATTTTTGGTAACACGTTCTGCCAGATGAAGGAGTTGCAGCTCCGCAGATAGCTTAAGTTGGAAGCCATACTGTTCCACTGGGGGTTGGGGTTGTTTGGGGAAGGAGACCTGACAGCAAGGTCATCGGTCTCATCGGATTTGGGAAGGATGGGGAAGGTAGTCGGCTGTGCCCTTTCAGAGGAACTCTCCTGGCATTTACCTGGGGTGATTTAGGGAAATCACGGAAAACCTAAATCGGGATGGCCAGATGCGGAATTGAACCTTCGTCCTCCCGAATGCGAGCCCAGTGTCTAACCAGTGCGCCAGCTCTCTCGGTCTGTTGTATCGTAATCTAACCGTCTTCCACCAGTGGTTCCAAAATGTGGGCCTGGATGACTGTCTCGAAGGTCTTATAAGACTAATGGGACGGTAAGTTTTGGCCAGGCTAACATCCTTCCGAGATTTGGGAATAGGAACTACCTCGGCGACCTTCCACGCAGTGGGGATATACTTTGTCAAGAGACGGCTATTGTAAATTCTTGTCAAGAACACCCATGAAATACAAGGCAAGCTCTTCATTTGTAAGTTGCTGATCTTGTCAAAACCAGGTGACTTGTTCCCAATTAGCTTTCTGAGTATGGTTCTAATTTCGCTATATGTAGTTGGGGACGGAACCAGTTAGGAGCGGTGGTGATGGGATGGACGAGTTGTCTGGTGGCATACTCGTGGTCCCTCTGGGCTCTGTTCAGAGGCTCCCTGAGGAGTGCCGTCTATCGGTCAAATGCCATCGCGAATGTTTCTGTTTTCGTGAGTGAGCCTTCTGTTAACCCCTGAGAAATCTGAATCGGTCGTTTGGGCGAGGGTTCGGCACTCAGGGTTTTCACTAACCGTCATTCTTCTCTGGTTTCAGGAAGAGGGAGGACATATTATCCTCTCACGTCTCTACTCGCTATTCAAGTAATCGCTGGCGAAGCTGCCTTTCCAGGCAATGCACCCATCGGTGGTAAGCTGGGTAGCGAGACAATTACCATATCTTCTGGTACCGGTTCTTCTGTAGTCTTAGTTCTTCATCTAATGGTGGCTACGGATTGTAGATCTGGAAGTCCCCAAGAACCAGGTTGATGGCCTTCCGAAGTCTCCATATTAAATAATCGACAGCATAATCGATTTGGGCCGGTTTCTGAATCTCCAGTGTAGGTACGATGTTGTTGTTTAAGTACCTCTTGAACTAGGGGCAGTTATTTTCCTGGTGAACTTGCTGATTCAGTAGGTTACGCGACCATGAAAGCGACGCAAGAACAGGATGACGATTCGACGATAAGTCATTGACAGTAACAAGATGGGGTCAATCCCAAGTCCTTGGGTGATAAAAGTATAAGGACATCTAGACGTTGATGTCTGACAGATGGAGTGTGAGTCGCCTCAAGAGGTCCCCTTATCTCCAGGTCAAAGTCCTCTTCCAAGCGCTGCAACACCATTCCCCTAGGGCTGGTGATATGTGAATTCCAAGTAGGAATACTTCGCATTCCAGTCGCCGCCAATATATGTCTTCTCATTTGATGCCAAGATATGAAGTAAGTTTTGTGCTATGAGCTGTATTTCAGGGTGAAGATATGCCACCAGCCCGAAACCCCAGTCACCTCCATCTCCTGTAGGTTAGGTAGGTCGACATGCTGATGAGTAATAGTACTGTGAAAGTATACTGCTGTGCCACCACCTTATGCATGTCTCTCAGTGCAGTAACCCATCATATGTCAAAGTTTTAAAGTTTCATTTCGCCATATGTGAGTCTCTGAATATAGGACTACATCGATCTTATGACGGCCAATGAAATCTTGTTGCTCATGTTTCTTATGGCGAACTCCAGTAGCATTTCATAGACAGAGGCAAAGATCTGTTGTATGTGTGGCCATGGTGTTAATCTGACCCCTCAAGCTGATCCAGTGTTTCCACCAGTATAGCATTCTCAGACAGCATGTCTTTAGCTGCTAACATCTATTCCCCAGCAGGGATGAGATGGTGTAGACAGTTCTGCCTACTAAGAAATTTGAGAAAAATTGTCACCTCCCTAAGCACAGCATTCTCATCTTTATTTCAAGACGCCCTCTGTGTTGAATGACCAGTGTACGCTGTAAACTCTGCAGTGCTGAAGCAAACGTTCGTCCCTCCTGTTATAGTTTCAGTCCACAACTGGTACTGTGGTAGTAGATGGGGCTTTTTGAGCAGTTTGGCTAAATATGTCAGCCATTACAAATTTCACGTCATTGGGAATGATTAGACGCTCACTCTGTGGTTGTGCAGGACTTGAGGCTGATGTGCAGGTGCTGAACTTCTCAAGAGCTTTCTGAAATTCGCTACAGCCCTTCCAGGAAACTGCATGCAGGCACGCAACACACGCCTTAAGAAGGTGAGCCTAGATGTAGTGTGCATGCAGTAGTGGGGTCCATGGCGCCATTTTTAACACAGCATACTGGTAACCAGTAATAATTAGATGTGTGTGTCCAACATTGATAACATTTACACTGGGGCAGTTCGTTCTGGTAGTAGTAATCCTCCACCCTCACTTTCGTCGACAGCATATAGCAGACCATAGATGGTATCCGATTTATCCCCCTTGGTAGTGTTGCAGCTTTCACTGGCAGTGGTTGGAGTTTTTCCTACATCCTGGTACGTGTGAAATCGTAACTGTTGATTCTTCAAAAATTAGAAGACTTTCTGATATCCCCCGAGGGTGTAAGTGTAGAATTTTACACCATCACCCGTGTGTTCAGCTCGTAAACCAGAAATCCGTTCTTTAAGGGTGTGGCACAACTTACCATGGTTGGCACAGATGTAAATCACTTTGAGTGGTATCTTTGGCGCCACTAGGACCAACAGAGATGCGGGAGGTGGGTCGGCGGCCGTAGGTGACTGCACCAATTCTCCAGCTACGGCGTGATATCTGTTTGTAGTGGCAAGGGTAAGTTGTGCAGCTTGTTCCAGTGACTGATCAGCAGTGTGATGAAGTGACTTCCTGTGCTGAGTTGGTTGAAACACCTTGTTAGCCATATTGCCAACAGTAGGTTCGCATTCCATGGAGTCACCATCCGAATTGATTGTCCTGTTAGGACCTGTTGCTGTTGCTGCATGGTTAGAGTCAGAAGACAGTAATTCCTCAGAACCATCGTCTGTGTCCTCCTGAAGCAGTTGGTTGATAGGCACAGGTCATCTAAAGCTTCCCTGCGATAACGTCGGTAGTCTTACTTCTCCACGTAGTGTTTTGCCTTTGTGTCTGATCTAGACCTAATCTTCAGAATTTGCTTCGCACAGTCATGCTGCAGTTGTAGTACAGTGTTACCCAGTGTAGCGTGCGACGCGATGTCTGTGACGTGAGCCATGTCGTCATCAGATGGAAAACCGATTGCAGCCTGCAGTCGCCTTCACACGACCGCCGACGCGTCCATGGAAAACACAACTGTGCAGGTATTTTCGCGAATAAGTCAGCGAGCACACGAAAAACACTATAACTGACTAACACTTTGATAGAATTAAAAACTGAGCATTATATTACCACAGAACACAATATATAGATTATTCTGCCACAAAAATCATGACCCTGCCTAAATCCTTCTGGAATTCAGTAATTAAAGAACCTTAGCCGAGGCAGGGGCTTTCAGCTGGACAAAGACTTGGGACCCAGTGATCTCTTTAATATTTTCTGAGAGAGAATATTTTATTCATAATGACACTTGTAGCGACATATGATGTTTGTTTCTTAGCGACATGAGTGCACATTCTGACAGGGCTCGGACATGTAGTTTTACCTTAACATATGTGCCTGCTCGCCACAGGTGGGTCAGTATTTGCAGAGGCCGCGGATTTCGATAGACGACGCTCCTGTAATGGCCACCGATGGCCATTTGTTTCTGCACCTTTTTTCTGTACAACCGTCACCGCGAACTAGTAGACTCCATCCTGTGGGTTGGAGTCCCATAACTAACAAGCCAGAAGATTTTCGCTGCCTAGGCTACCCTCAAGGGCAAAATCGACGCTTTGGAAGCTCCCCTCTGTCGCCATCTGCTGCCATTCGTCATCGCCTGCAGCTGTGTATCTGTCTGTCCTTCGTCCATCTCCGCCGCCCGCCACCCACTGCCCTGTACTCGCTGTCGCCGCAGGCGCCACCGCCCGCGCCTGGTGCTCGCCGCCACCGCCAAGCGCCAGTGCCTGTCCACGCCACCACCACCCACTGCTGCCACCTTGTCCTCCTGTCCTCATCTAATGCCTCCTCCAGGCTTCCCTTTCCTTGCTCCACCTCCCCACGTCAAAATCCCACCCCCTTCGATCTCCTCCCCTTCCATGTACCCCAACCTGTATACAGCTCCTGCTTCTGCTCCTCCACCTTCTCTCTCTCATACTCCTGCCACCACTCCTGCCACTTCCACCCGTCGGGACCATTTTCCCCCTCTCCTCACTCCTCCTGCAATGACCGCCACTGCTCACCCACCCATGTCACCATCAACGGCGCCAAACTCGCCACCATAGATCACCCATCCTCCCTTCAAAGTGCTTCCACCTCACACAAAGGGTCTGCCTCCTGCCACCTCCCACTCCAACCCTTCCTCCCAGTCTGACCTACCAAAAAACTCCACAAATACCTGAGTGGTGATCTCGCCTCCACCCGCTCGTACATGAAATCACTGCTCACCATTCTTCTTCCATTTGATCTTCCCACAGACACCGCCCTCCTCCCACACCACATTCCTTCACCCTGATTACTTTCGTCCTTTCCACCCCAATCTTAAATTCCTTGACGTCTGTACCCTCATGCTAGAAATCCACATCTATATCCACAGTGCCCCCATTGCTCAATTATTCCCCCCCCCCCCCCCCCCAGAAAAGACTCTGTTTTTATCAAATGCCCCTCTCTCTCTTTCCACACAGAGTTCCTCCAGAAAATACCTCATGTCACTTTTGGTTCTCATTCATCTCTCACACCTTTCCTTACATCGTCCCTGTCAGTTCAATCTCCCCATCTTCTGCCTACCCTCAGCATTGTGATCACAAATCTCATCCCTGTGGTCATCAAAGTGGAGGTGATGGATGAATTGCATGCCCACTCTGCCCACGAAATCGACTCAGCCCAATGCATCTAAAACATCTCTGGCCCTACCTTCCTCATGCATGTGTTCACAGAGTTAGCCTCCTCCATAGATCACCTCCTCACTCAGGGAGTTCTGATTTTCAGCTGTCACCAAACTATTGATGCCTCCTGTTCCCCTCCTCAGTCCTACCACTACCACTGTTTCTCCTCTGAAACTCTCAACCCTCTTACCCCCATTGTCACGAATTTCACTTCCTCAAACAATGTCCTAATCTCACCTCCCTTCCTTCCTGCAATATCTGCAACAAACCCCACAGCACCTACTCCTCCAAATGCAATGACAAACCCCCTCCCACAACCCCAGAGCTTACTACCCCATTCTCCCCGTTGATCAGTCCAGCCACCTGAACAATCGTATCTGTCCACTCCCTACAGTTGATGACATCATCTGGTTCCTGACTGTCGTACTCCAGACGATCCCAGATCCTCCAGCAGACCTCCCTTGCTGCTCACTTCATTTTCCATTTGAATACCTATGCCACATACTCCCTCAACCAGGCCCCTTTCATCTTTGCCCACATTGACACTCTCCTTTAAGTCTCTCGTCTTCCCTCCACACTATGCCCCCTCCCTCCCTGGAGTGCCAACAGTACCATATCCTACACCTAAATATTTGCTCTCTCAACGCCAACAAATACATGTTCATGCATACCCTTCCAGCTCCAGATCGACTCCTCCATCCTTACTGAAACTTTACTGCTACCTCACAACATTATCTGCATCTTTCCCTACCTCCTTCACCACCACAACAACAATCCATTTCCCTTCTATGATGTGTGGTCACTATTGACCTCCTGAATCATATGCCTGTCCAGTCTCAACCCCTGCTCAATGACCTGACTGAACACCTCATTCTCAGCATCTTTTCTCCCTCCCTTACCGTCATCTATGCCACTATCTATGCACATCCTGCAGCTTCTCTCCCTTGCAAATTCATCTCCTGTGTTGACTGCACCTTCTCCTCCTATGTGATTGCTGTAGATCTTAACGTCCACAGCCATAACCCTGCCAGCCTTTGATGATGGCATCAGTTCCTCGCTACCCTCCACCATGTCATTGTTCCCCTCCCACAGGCCACCTATTCCGAAATTAGCTCAACCCCTGATGTCCTCAGTTCCACCACCCTCCTTGGTCATATCAATATGAATGTCCTCAACCCCATAGACAGTGGCCACCTCCTAGTCTTTGTCACCATCTCCTCAGACCATCACCCACCTCCTCCCAGTGGAGTACACTGATCCACCACTGACAATTACAACAACATATCTGCAGCCTCTTAACAGCAAAGAAATGCTGGGACTGGGATCAGATATGTACAAAACTTAATGCCGCCCTCCCTGTCAGCTCCTCCAAGTACTGGTCTGCCTCCCACTGCTTTACTAGTAGCCATCCCACCCCTCATTACTCCCTTCTCCATGAAGACCGCCCCTTCCCAGACAACCTCAATAAGGCAAACCATATTGCTCCCCACCTCTCCAAGGTCTTCTTTATTCCCAACATGCCCTCACTTTGATCACTCCCTCGTCCCAAGTCCCTATCAACTTCCCCCCAACAGATCTAAATTCTCCCGTTACACCTCATGACATCAAACTGATACTGCACTCAAAACACAGCACCACTCCTACTCATGACAGTGTCACCTACTGACAACTCAAGGAATCCTCACCCCCTTTCCTGGCTGTCCATGCTACCTTGTGTGTCATCCTCTCCACTGGCTTTTACGCTGACCTGTAGAAGACTTCGATATCCGATTGTTCCATAAACACAGCAAACCTCCCTCTGGCATCTCTTTCTATAGTCCTATGTGCCTTTCCCCCATGTTCAGTAAGGTATTCGAGTCTATTGTCTCACAACGTATTCATCACCACCTTCCCTTTATCATGTGTAGCTCCTGGTTGTCCTTCTCAGCCAACAACCAGCTCTTTAACCTTAGCAATCTCATTTCCCTCGAACTTAGCTCATTCCACTATCTTTATTTCTCTCGACCTCCAGAGTATCTATGACTGTATCTGGCATCCCAAGCTAGTCTTCAAACTCAAGACCTACGTCCTTCCCATCAGATTTGTCGGCCTCATTGCTTCCTTCCTCTCCAATATTTACTTCTCAGTCAGTATCCACAATACCAAATCTTCTACATTCTATCCCACTACTGGCATGCCCCAAGGCTCCATCCTTTCCCCTCTCCTCTGTCCCCCATACACTGCAGATATACCCAAATCTCTCCCATCCTTTCACCTCCTTCAATTTTCTGATGACACCGGCTTTCTGGCCCTCTATCATTCTCTTCAACAGTCCCAACTTGCCCTTCAAAGCCAACTCACCCAGTTCTCCACTTGGTGCAACCAGTGGCACCTTCACATCAACCGTTTGAAACTACTAGGAAATCATCATTGTTTGTTGCAAACCCTACTTCTGGCTCCACCATTATTACCTTACCCTTTATGGTAATCCTCGCTATCTCACTTCTACCCTGAAACTCTCAACTGTCACCTCACCTGGAGTCCCCATATCCTTAGATCCAACACAAAGCCCACAACAGATCCCACCCCCTGAAACTCCTGTCCAGCTGGACATGGTGCCTGCATCTTTCCACCATCCTTCACACCTACAATTCCTTCATACATTCCATCCTTTATTGTGCCAGTGTTGCCTCGATTTCCACCCCATGCAGATTCTATGAACCCCCTCCAAGCTCTAGAATACTATACCCTCCGCCTTGCTCTCTGTATCGGCCTCCCATCCCCCACCTCGATCTTATTTGACCTCATCCGCTTCCCACAGCTTCTCCTTTTCCTCGAACACATCCTAACCAAGTACATTGTCTGCAGACTCGATCCCTCTCACCCCGTGGTGTCTCCTATCCTCTCTTCCCCTGTTCATTGCCACGCATTAACCACTGTGTCCTGCCCTCAGTCGCTATCCGCACCCTCTGCCTCTTTTACCAATGTATCTTCCAGCGCCTACCCCTCCTAGATGATGAACATCGCTCTGATTTCTACCTCTCCTATCAACTCTAGCCTCACCTTCTCCTCCCCACTCCCCTCATCAGGGCTCCCTCTCCCCTCATCTTCCCTACCCTGAATGGTGTTTTCCTCCCTCCTATGCCCCCCTCCTTTCCAGCAGAACTCTTTTGCTGCTCTGCACTCCGTCCTTGTTAGCTTTCCCTCTCCCACCATCCCTGTCTCCTGCCCCTCGTTGCTCCATCTGCCCCATTTTTTCTTCCCCTCTCTCTGCATCCCTCCTCACAGCCCCCTCATCTCCCCACTCTTCTCTCCTTTCCCTCGGCATGTCCCTGCCAGCCGCTTTTATGCATTGTCATGTGTGTTCGGTCTCGTGCAGTGGTTTTAAAATGTGATGAGCTTTTAACAATGTTACCAATTCTTATCTTGTGCATGTGACTGCAGCGTATTTTACGTGCTATGCACATCACCAGCTGTGTTTTTTATCTTTATGAGGACCTTTTTTAACTATGTCCCACAACCAACGTCTCCGTGTAAGCATATAATTTAACCCCCATCGTCTCGCCCCATATTATGTTCTCATGTTCCCCTTTTCATCGCCTTTTTATATATTTTGTTTCATGTTTTTGTCACTGTCTCTCAGCTGGAGAGCTGCGAATTGTGCCACTAACAGCTCTCCTCTGCCCATATGAGGACGGGACATTAAATTACAATAACGAAGAAGAAACTAGCAGACTCCAGTGGCAGACACTCACCTCAAGATGGCTGGACGGTTGCCAGCCGAAATATTGTCGCAATAAGTCAACATGAAGCGGCTGCATATTCATACGCAGGGAAAACTTCAAGAATCACAATTTTGCTTTACGTGAAATAACATAGATCGGACTTCTGCAAAGTTTCGACTTTTCTCTAGAGTGCTAAAATGCACTTAATGGAGCGTAACTAGCTCAAAAAACGACGCGTCACCATACAGGTTTCCTTCCAACTTCATTTTCACAGAAAAACATAAATTTTCCGTACCATCAGTGATAATGGCAGCAATGGCGATCTTTAAATGTAACGTAGATAAAAACAGTGATTACAGTTGTTATTGTTGTCCAACTCCTTAAATGAAATTACATGGATGCTTACATTCTGAGCTGCTGCAAGAGAGAAGATTGACGGATAAGAAGCGGTGACAAAAGGCGGAGGGCGAATCGTGCATCTCTTTTTAACAAAAGAATGTCGTGATTCACATCAGCGTTTTCTGCAGGAATTTAATAGCATTATCTTAGTCCGACATCGAAATACTTACTTACAAATCTCCAAACCAGTCAAAACATGACAGCGAGACCACGAACTGGATATTCAGGCCATCAAATGACTAAGTGACTTAGGAAGTTTCGAGTTATACCTTCATGCAGTATCGGCACCACTGCAGCACTCTTTGTGCTTACGAATTGAAATGGTCATCACGAAGCGATAGCCATTATGCAAGCACTTACCCTGTAAGGTTTTCATTTTAAGAAGCAATGCAAACAATACACTATTTTGTAAGCTACATTTCCTGTATACACCGCATTTTCCCAGTATACTGAAAATGAATTGAGTTTCGTCATCTGTTCACAATGCTTGCAAGGAGGGATTCGTAAATCCATTGCCTAAAATGAAATATGTGAAAAAATCCTACGACCATAATCCAGTTAGCATTATAACTGTATTTTCAAATGCCTTTACATAATTCATGATAACCTTACTAATTACTTAATTTCAAATACCCTTTAGGATTACTAGCACTGAGGTTACCGCGAAAAATCATGGCACCACGGCTACTCTTCCGAAATTGACAAACTTTTAGTACCTTATCGACTACAGCAAAAATTCGACATTAAGAACTTTCTCGTTCTACTTATGAAACTCATAAGCGAACATTTTTCTCCAAGTGCTATACAATGGTTTCGTTCATACTATGCACCCTACCAGCAGAGTGTAATGATCCGAGCCAAATGAGCACAATGGAGGCCTGTAGCTTCAGAGGTCCCCCAAAAATTAGTACACGGACGGTTACTTTTCTCATTGTACGTTTATGAGGTGTAAATTTTCTTCTCCTGCTGCAGGTGTAACCCACACGCTGACGACATTCAGTTGTTCCTAACAGATTAAGTCCAACACACCTGTGCGCTGCCATACAGCATGCAAACCCTGACTTATTTGCATTATCACAGTTGGCACAGAAAAGAAGTTAAACTTAATCCACCTAAAACGCAAGCTAGCTTAGTTATCTCTGAGTTCAAAGGATCACTTCTGCTTGCAATCCTACCCTGTACCGAAGTAGCTATTTCTTCTCCTGCAAAGAAACTGATGATAATTCTGGGCCATCAGTTGGTCCGCACTAAACACACGCTGTAAGACGGTGTCAGCTTCTCTCCTTACACTTCAGTAATACAGTATATACTGGCATTATTTTCTCTCGGACTAAAAATTAAATTGCTGACACTGGTCTGGACTTCATTATAGTGGCGGAGTCCTTCAAAGACTTTCATATGCGACCTCCACGGACTGACGGTGAACGTTTGGCTGCGGCAGATTTGTAACTTTAGTTTTTTGGACCATATCATTTATGTTTGCAAGCATTTATCATGGCTACCGTCTGCTAGCCCACTGAACTCTCTCATTTTTATCTTTAACTCTAACACTACTTAATAAACAACATAACGAAAATATTCGTTCTCAACCAAACAAAAAACGCCCTATGTGAACCAGAATAAAACCATTTTTCCCAAATAATTTTCTGTATCAGGTAACCGACTTCTGAAACACTTTCCTCATAATATCACAAGTTTTCTTTCTTTCCAACTTAGAAAGACTGTTAATGATCCTCCTTCTATCGCAATACTATCTCTTCCACACGCTTGCCTGTAGCGCACTAATCGGTCACCCAAACTTCACCTCCCTTTGCACTCTATTGGACTGATTTTTAACGACAGTTATTGTCACTGTCATTGGAATCTTCAAAACTAGCTGTCTACCTTCCTTTTAACGCTGCAGCAGTGTACTAATTCAAATAAGCTTACTGCTATTACTAACGTCTGTTATTATTGATGCTATTCGTTATTACTGTTTGTGGAGGCTACTGGGAGGACAGGTTTTAAGCAAAAATATTATCAGCAAAATATGAAATTTAGAGGAGAAACAGCAAGCGTTGATGAAATCACATTCGAGTTATTGATTATTTCATTAAAAGAAACTTTGGATTCACGAGAATGAACGCTAGATCTAATTACTGGTACTAATGAGACGGAACACAGCAGGAAACGTACGCTATTTCGAACACTCTGTTCTATGTTATGCGAGATGCGGAACAGCAAATAGGAATATCTGTGATCAGAGGTGGTTTTTGCTAGTACAGATTTACAGCAAAGAGAAGGACGAATTACCAATGACAGTCAATACAAAAATAAAACCGCATGTCTAATGCGGTTAAATGGGCACCCAGGCATTTAGGACTATGAAGTAGTAGATGGCCATCGAAAACAGCATTAGATGAGGAAATCCGCTACATTCTGTACTGTTCCCATATTACGATTTTCTCCAGACTTATGAATGGCAACTACAGGTATGTCATTGGAAAATATCCTTACAGAAGAAAGGGTTTACGTTAGCTTCAGCTCTGCCCACAATTCCAACAAAACCGTGACACAGCCAAAGGAAATTTCCGAGGAGACGCATGACAGCAGTTATTCCAATATGGCTGGAACATGTATGTTTCCCTGTGAACCTCCATAACATCGGAGTGATAGATTCACCCATATACAGCGAACATCTAGAAGATGTTCTAAATGTGTTCTGCACCGGAATAAACATTGGAACTACCTTGCCAACAGATAATAATAGACTAATGAGTGAGAAAAATCTCGAATTTTAACAGTTGAATAGCACGTTACCTGCAATAAGAGAATATAAATCTCTGACGTACCGAACACCGACATTTGTAAATGTGTGATTGTGCTATACTTAAGATTTACCTGCCTTCACTAACCTTAATAATCAGTGGTAACAGTTGTATTGTTTCAACAAAAAGCCAGTAAAATTAAATTTAAGGAAAGGAATATTAATATAAGTAATGCTGAACTGTCAAATAATTCCTCACTTGTGTTCCTAGGAACTTAAATGAAGACACAAGAGGTGACAGAGAAAAGCAAATCAAATAGTGACAGGAGATCGAAAAATGTTTTTCCCATATTTTCAAGTGAACAGAATGACTTAAGAAATTAACGGTGACTGAAAACTGTCTTCTACCTATCAACAAGAGCTAGAATTTTCTCTTTTGTTCTTCAAAACATTATTTACCGGAAGACAAAATGAAAGTAAAGAGGGTAGCACTTCATACTTCATCAATAAAACGTACCTTACACTACGTACTTATTGTTATACATTAATACTGTAAGATGGACAAAATACGGTTTCTGTTTTAAAATATTTATATGACATTTCGGAACAGACGTCCTCTTCATGAGACAAGGCCTTCAGAATTCATCAATTAGCGACAGACTGTCGGAATGCATAATTCGCGAATGCTGAGGCCAAATTGTATCTAATTATGGACAGTATTAATAACCCTATTTAAACGCCAACCTAATTTGTATTTCACTGGGGCGCTCGAACAAAATGTTTCTGCTAATTAGCATTGAATCAGTTTTCATGTCTATACTTTTGTGACTCAATGTTACAAGTATTCTTAACAGCAACTTACGGCTTATATCTTTGCTAATTGGTAAAAAGCGTCGACTGGGTTAGAGAGACAATTGGTCACCTTATTTGCCACAGTTCGTTGTCAGGAAACTTAGAGTTTTTTTCAAGACATATGTTATGTGACTAAATACTGCAATCGTATACTGGCCTTGCATCATAAATAGCTTTTGCTCCCTTATAGAGTCCACACAGCATAAAATTATTACAAATAAATAATTAGGTTGACCAATTGCAGCGTAGACGCACTGCAAGCAGAGGAGACTTATGATTATTTTTGTGTGTGTGTGTGTGTGTGTGTTGTAATTTAGTGATAAATTATACGTCCACACACAGAAATTTGTCTCCGGATGAATGAATAAATAATAAATAAATAAATACCATTTGCTTATGAAGACAAATAATTATATCTTCTCTTACAGGGCTGCATACACAGTTAGTATTTCAGTGGTAGCTACACATAACATCTCCTAACGCATATGCGATAAACGGCACGTACAGTCCTAAGGATAAAGTGACGGATAGGTTACGACAGCAAGCAGCTTATGGATTAATCTTTTGCTTTACTGCAGTGTAGTACCGAGTAACGTGGAGCAATAGGTGAGACACTTCACACATGTAATGGAGGACGACGGGTCAAATTTCCGTCCGGCCACCTTCATATACATTTTCGTGGGCTTTCAAAACTCGATCGAGGCAAAAGAAAGTATGATTCCTTTGCGAAAGAGACAGCCGATTGACTCTGACATCCTTCCTCAATCGAACTTGTTCTCTAGCAGTAAGACCTCGACATCGAAGGGACGTAAAACCGTAGCATCTTTCCCTCGTTTTACGATGGTGCTTTCAACCTATATATATATATATATATATATATATATATATATATATATATATATATATATATATATTAATAATGAAGAATGCCAGTTCATCGTACGACTGCACAGAAACATACATCAAAGGTGTGAGATTTTGTTCCACAGGTAGAGGTGTATTAAAAATATCAGACTTTTCTTTATGCATAAATCTTCGGCTAACTAATGTCTTGTTTAGTTTCTACAATTTTTTAGGAACTACCAAAGACACAGTGTTGTTGATCAGAGCATTTATAGTCAGGACACTAAAAATAAAGCCCCAGTAATTAGAAATTAATAGTTCATTATATGTTACATGGGTCACTCTGCATCATATAACGTAGTGACGTCGAACGTGTCACTTTGCTAATAATATTACAATTGGTATCGGTCCGTGTACGACAGTGCACTGTAGCAATATGTTCCAAATAGCCGCGAATGAAAAAATGCAATTCGTCAGGCGGTCATATCTTGGGGTCTATGGATCACAGAGATAAAGGATCAACTGGTTTGGAAAGTACTTCGCCTAGCAACCATTTGTATAGCCATCGGAAAACGGGCTTTCTGTACCTGTCGGTAGTACACGGTCGAAATTTAAACATTAAACACTTCTTCCAACCCAGATAAAATGATCAGACCGGGTGGTTCTATTGTATTAGGTGTATTCCAATGTGGAACTTAGGAAGGTTATAAAAGCACCATTTATTCATGGGTGGTTCCTGAGAAAGCCCCGGAAACCATGACTTTTTTTTAGTAAAAGTAACATTTATGAGGATGGCAACTTCTATAATATGTATTCACTGCAGGTTGTCGAAATTTTTACCATATATTCTTAATATGACATTCTCCAGAAACTTCGATACGTTCTTCGATATCATTATCCGTTACCAAGAAATAAAGGTTCAAAGCAGAAAACCGCAAAAATTGATTTTTAGCAGTTTTTGTTCCCAGGGCGGCAGTTATGAAAATTGTAACCGTACCATCCTTTAGACAATCGCGTAGAAACGCCACGATTTTTATGTACCAAAATCACCAATTGTGGGGATGGTCACGTCTGTAATTTGTATTAGTGGCAAATCGTCGAAATGCTTACCTCGTGTTGCAACGGCGATGTTGTCGGAGAACCTTGAAACTTTTTTTCATTATCATGATTGGTTACCGATATTTAGAGCTTCAAAGTTATCGTATTTAGATCCGAAAAATATGCGTGTAATATCCGTTCTGACGCGCAAATGTACTTTTAACTGACTTACTGAACTGGAGGCAGGGGTTCTCAGGTCACCAAACAATGTTTCAGACTGCATTTTTTCACGTGAAAAATGACGCCCTGTCTCCTTATAACGAGCACTTCATGCCTATACAGACATGCCCAAGATGGTATTGCAGTGACAAAAAATGGACTAAAACGAGAGTTGACATGCCTGAAAATAACTTAAAATGATTGCTAAAAGTCTCTCCCTGACCGACACTTAGGTAAATCGGACTGTGCTGTTATTACAGGTGACTTGTGTTATAACAACACTGGTAATTGCCAATTAAATATTGAGGCACCTATACGTTATACAACAGAAACAAAATTATGTAAGCAATTTTTGACCAGTGCCATAATATGGTCAATGTATAGGCCAAAGTTATTAGGAACATAATTTTTTTAACAGTCTGTGATAGCTTAGCTATGTGAATTTGTCTTTCATGAACGACTCCATATTTTAAAGATGAGTTATTCTAGAATACAATTCAGTATAACATCATAAATTTAAATGAAGCAAGGTATATTAACTTACTGATCTGTACCATGAGCAGCAAACTTGTGTTCATTTGTATTGAGGGTCATTGTAAACAGCTGGATTTACATGGTTCCTAAGATCTGTACCTCAGTTATAATCATTTAATTCGCGTGGCTCAGAGGCGGAGAATAGGTATTTTTGTTGGACACCTCTCGCTTATCCCTAATCTACCTCAGTTACGCAGCCGGGGAAATGTGACCCGCAGTTTAACGTGGAACCCGAATTACGTGACTCTTCACATCCTTGAGAAGTGGCGGCTTTTCTAATCGCGGAATGAAAATTTCCATGTCCGGTTGGGATTCGTTCCCTCAACTTCTCGGTTTTGAGGCACGTGCCTTATGGCTAGATCTTCATAGCTCAGTAAATGACGAAAATTTTGAGGTGAAGAAAACTTAGTTTAAAATGATTCACTGAACCATAGTTCATAATAACAATATTTTCTGATACACAATGGTTCTTTTCTAGATGTTTCTTCACTGTTCATAATGGATTTAGTCAGTGATGAAAAGCGAAGATCCTTTTTTTTTCTTTTTGCGAATACTGCACGTGAAGAATGTAAGCATACATAATTTCTATTAATAGAAAAAAATAATTTATACGATTAGTGGTTTGAGGAACCATCTCATTGTATTCTATATCTACATCATACTCCGCAAGCCACCTAATGTTGTGTCGTGGAGGGTACTTCCGGTACCACTATCTGATACTTCCAACCCTGTTCCACTAGCAAATAGTACGTGGGAAGAATGACTGTTGGTAAGCCTCTGTATTGGCTCTAATTTCTCTAATTTTCTCCTCGTGGTCAATACGCGAGATGTACATGGGGGAAAGTAATATGCTGCCCGACGCCTGCTGATAACTGTTGTCGCGAAATTGCAATAGTAAATCTCTCCGTGATGTACGACACCTCTCTTGTACCGTCTGCAGTGGAGTTTGTTTAGCATCTTCGTAACGCTCTCTCGCCAGCTAAACGATCCCGTGACTAAACGTGCCGCTCTAAGTTGGACCTTCTCTATCTCCTCTATGAGTCCTACCTGATAGGAATTTCAGATAGATGAACAATACTCAAAATTCTGGCGAACAAGCGCCCTATAAGCGACCTCTTTCATGGGTGAGGCAATCTTCCGATGAATTTGAATCTGATATCTCCTCTTCCCGCTATCTGTTCTATATGTTTATTCCACTTAAGGTCGCTCTGGATAGTTGTGCCTAGATATTTTACGGCAGACGCTGTCTCCAGCTGTTTGTCATCAGTAGTGTAGCTGCAAAATAGTGGATTTCGTTTCCTATGTAGGCACAATATGTTTCATTTACCTACGTTCAGGGTCAACGGCCAGAGCCTGCACCATTCATAAATTCTCTGCATGTGGTTCTGCTAATTCTTACTATCTTCTGGCGTTGCTACTAACTGAATCATCTGCGAATAGCCTTAAAGAGCATCCGACTCTTTCTACTAGATCATTTATATATATTTTTAAACAGAAACGCTGGCTGTGGTGCTCCAGATATTACCTTTACATGTGCCGCTTTAATTCCGTTAAGAGCGACGTGTTGAGTACTATCAGTAAGAAAGTCTTAAATCCAATCGCAAGTCTGCTCCAATTCTCCATAAACTGAAATTTTTTCATTGAACGGCAGTGAGAGACGGTGTCAAACGCCTTACTCAAATCAAGGAACACGATATCGACCTGATTTCCGTTGACCACTGCGCTGTGGATCTCATGGAGGAACAGAGCGAGCTGAGTTTCAAATGGTTCAAATGGCTCTAAACACTATGGGACTTAACATCTGAGGTCATCCGTGCCCTAGACTTGGAACTACTTATGCCTAAATAACCTAAGGACACCACACACATCCTAGGCAGGATGCGAACCTACGACCGTAGCAGCAGCAAGGTTACGGAATGAAGCGCCTAGAACCGCTCCACTACAGCGGCCGGCGGGCTGAGTTTCGCAGGATCTCAGTTTGCCTAATCCATTTTGATTTTCATAAAGGAGATGATCATTTTCCTAAAATGTTGTAATTATTCAGCATAAAACATGTTCCTTAACTCTGCAACAGATTGACGTCAACGATAAATGTCTATAATTTTGTGGATCTTTATTACGACCATTCTTAAAAACGGGGCTGACCTGTACTTTTTTCCAGTCGTTAGGTACCTTTTGTTGCTCAAGCGATCTACAACAAATTACTGTTAGAAGGGGAGCAAGTTCTTTTGCATTACCTTTATAGAATCTTACATGTATCTCGTGTGCTCCTGAAGCCTTTCCAGCATTAAGCCATTGTAGCTGCTTTTCAGTTCCGCGATCGGTTATCTCAATATCTGCCATTTTGACGTTCGTACAACGATTGAAAGGAGGGACAGTATTACGATCTTCTGCGGTAAAACAGCTTCGGAAAATCGAATTCAGTATTTCTGCCTCCTCTCTGCCATCTTCTGTTTCGGTGACGGTGTGGTCTGTGAGGGGATGGAGAGATGATTTTTGACACACTTACTGGTTTTAAATGCGACCACAATCTCTTGCAATTTTTACTCAGGTCGGTTGACAACGTCTTACATTCAAAATCATTGAACGCTTCTCTCATTGCTCTCCTGACGCTTATTTTCACTTCGTTCTGATTTTGTTTGTCAGCTGGGATTTTATTTTTCTTGAATCTGAGATGACGTGCTCTTTCCTTACGGAGCGCTTTTCTAACTCCGCTATTAAACCAGGGTGCATTTTTCCCATCCCTTAAAACCTTACTGGGAACATACTTGTCTAGGGCTAATTGAAAGATGCCTTTGAATTTTTTCCATTCGTTTTCCACATCTTCGTCGTCATCAGCGAATATTTTATGCTGACTGCTGAGATTTTCTGAAATTTGTATCCTGTCACCCTTGCCGAGCAAATGTGTCTTCCTACCTTTCTTGACATTCCTTGTATGACACGTCGTCATAGATACTGTCACAGCCTTATGATCACTGATACCTTCCTCCCTGTTAACTGATTCGCCAAGTTTAGGTCTGTTTGGTCTCAGGAGGTCTAAGACGTTATCCTCAAGAGTTGGTTCTCTAACTATTTGCTCAACGTAATTTTCAGACAAGACGTCCAGAACAATGCCACACCATTCCCCGTCTCTGGCACGAGGTTTGGTGGCATAAAATTCCCAATCTACACCTGGCAAGTTGAAGTCACCTCCTATTTTAACGGCATGATCAGGAAAGTTAGTAATTATATTCTGCAAGTTCTGTGTGTAGCGCTCTAAAACTACAGATCATGACCCAGGTGCTCTATTGAAGCATTCGATCGCCATTTTTTACCTTTCTTTGATACTCAATTTCACCCAGATTAATTCACATTAGGAATACGTGATAAACTTGTTAGATTTTGTCGAATTTTTTTACAATAAACGCGCCGCCACCATTGGCGACTGGCCTATCCTTGCGACATACATTCCAATCTGAACTTAGGATTTCGTTCTCACTGACGTCTGATTTCAATCAGCTTTATGTTCCCAAAACTATCAGGGTATTATAATCTTCAGCAAGCGATACTTATTCTGGGACCTGTCCTTGGATGCTCCTGCAGTTTACTAAAACCATATTTATCTTTTATACCTCTGATTTGCGAGGACCAAGATTCTCTGAGGTCGCTGTGGCTGATTTAACAGGCAAATCGTCGTTGATTCCAAGGTAGGGGTTTTCTAACGTAAAAAAGCCCCTTGTTCACGCCACATCTACTTCGCCACCCTAGTAGCTCTTCCTGCGTGTAGTGCACGCCTGACCTGTTTGGGGGAACCCTAAAATTCTACACCCGATTGAGGAGTTCGAGAAGTTCGCATCGATAACGTTGCATAGTCGTCTGAGCCCCTGGCTTAGACTTTCCACTCTGCTCCAGACCAGAGGACCGCGATCAACACTGGGTTGCACCCCGCGTGCGTTGCTATTTGCCTTCACCAAATCAGCCAGCCGCCAAAATGAGCCGAGGATGGCCTCAGAAGCCAAGTGGCAGGCGTCATTCGGGCCGACATGTACCACTACATCCCTCTCCAGGGGTTTCATCACTCTTTGGCGGCTTCAAGCTTGGCTACTATGGGGCCTCAGCCTTTGCAGCACCTTTTCTCTTCCGTACTGTTTGTCTATCTTCTTGCTATTCTTTTTTCCCTCCCTTGGGGAACATGTCTGGGGTATTATTGGGAATCTTCTGCATTCTGTCGCTGACCTGCGAACAGTTTCAACTTTCTGTTTGGCTCCCTTTTCCTTTCTTTGTTTCGCTTCTACTCTCGTTCCTCCGCTTCGGCATTTCAGGAGCCTCTGTTTTCTTCTTCCTCCCTGTGTGCTCCTGAAGGCTAGACCATAGGTCTGACGCGTAAACGGTGACTGATTAACGCGTAATTCCCATCCCCAGGTCGACAGGTAGGATTTGAACGTACCCCCTGGTACAGGCCAGGCCCAGGGAAGGGTGACTGCCTGAGTTGTAACCTTCCCAAATTGCCCATTGGTCCCTCTGTGAGGTGTTCGCGAGGTGTGACCTGAGGTGTGAACAATCACCTAACGTGTGCGCCTCCATGTGAAGGGGGCACCCAGTTTGAGGGAGTGCGCCTTCGGAGATGCTGGCAATCAGCCTCTCCATCAACGTCGACAAAACGCAAAATTAATGAGGCTACAGATTCGGAAACCTCTCCTGCTGTGCAGCTGTTCCTCATGATATCCCGTACAGCAGACGATCAGTCCTTCACCACAGTTAATCTATTTATTATTCAAAAAGGTGTTGATGCCATTGCTGGCCCTGTGAAATCCTGTTCTCGTTTACAGAATGGCACTTTGCTTCTGGAGATGGCTTCTGATTCTAAAGCACAACTACTACTTGCTGTCTCGCTTCTCCATGGCTACCCTGTTCGTGTCGAGGCACATAGGACTTTTGAATTCTTCCTGTGGTGTAATTTACACCAGGCTGCTTAACAGTCTAACTGAGGCTGAAATACAATCTTACCTCGCCGATCAGGGTGTCATTGCCGTCCGTCGTGTAATGAAAAGGGTCGATTCCTCCATGGTGCCCACCCGCACTCTTGTCCTCCATCTTTGATAGGGTGGTGCTACCATCCAAGATTAAAACAGGCAGTCCAGCCATAAATTCCGAATCCAATGCGCTGCCGCCAATGTCATCAGTTCAATCACACTAGAACGTCTACACCTCCATCTACATCTACATCCATACTCCGCAAGCCACCGGACGATGTTTGACGGAGGGTACATTGAGTACCTCTATCGATTCACCTTTCTGTTCCAGTCTCGTATTGTTCGTGGAAAGAAAGATTGTCGGTATGCCTCTGTGTGGTCTCTAATCTCTCTGATTTTATACTCATGGTCTCTTCGCGAGGTATACGTAGGAGGGAGCAATATACTGCTTGGCTCCTCGGTGAAGATAGGTTCTCGAAACTTCAACAAAAGCTCGTACCTAGATACTGAGCGTCTCTCTTGCAGAGTCTTCCACTGGAGTTTATCTATCATCTCCGTAACGCTTTCGCGATTACTAAACGATCCTGTAACGAGGCGCGCAACTCTCCGTTGGATCTTCTCTATCTTTTCTATCAACCCTACCTGTTACGGATCCCACACGGGTGATCAGAATCCAAGTAGTGGGCGAACAATTGCACTGTAAACTACTATTTTCTTTTTCCGGACTACTTTCCCTCAGGATTCTTCCAATGAATCTCAGTCTGGCGTCTGCTTAACCGACGATTAATTTTACATGGTCACTCCGTTTTAAATCATTACTAATGTCAATTTCTGGAATTAACTGCTTTCAGTTACTGACCTGCTATATTGTAGCTAAATGATAAGGGATCTTTCTTTCTATGTATTCGCAGCACATTATACTTGTCTACATTGAGATTCAGTTGCCATTTCCTGCACCATGTGTCAATTCTTTGCAGGTCTCCCTGCATTTCAGTACAATTTTCCACTGTTACAACCTCTGGATATACTACAGCATCATCCACAAAAAACATCAATGAACTTCCGATGCTATCCACAAGGTCATTTATATATACTGTGAATAGCAACGGTCCTATGACACTCCCCTGAGGCTAACCTGAAATCACTGTTACTTTAGAGTACTTCTCTCCATTGATAATGACATGCTGTGTTCTGTTATCTAGGAACTCTTCAATCCCATCACACAATTGGTTTGAGAGTCCATATGCTCTTACTTTGTTCATTAAACGACTGTGGGTCTTTGAGGGAGCCACGAAACACATCAGCTACCTGGGACCCAGTGTCTATGGCCCTCTGAGTCTCGTGGACGAATAGCGCGAGCTGGGTTTCACACGATCGTCTTTATCGAAACCCATGCTGATTCCTACAGAAGAGATCTCTAGTCTCCAGAAAAGTCACTACACTCGAACATAATACGTGTTGCTAAATTCTACAACTGATCGACGTTAGAGACATCGGTCTATAGTTCGGCACATGTGTTCGACGTACCTTTTTAAAAACGGGGATGACCTGTGCGCTTTTCCAATCTTTTGGAACGCTTCGCTCTTCTAGAGACCTACGGTACACCACTGCAAGAAGGGGAGCAAGTTCCTTCTCGTACCGGTACTCTGTGTAAAATCGAACTGGTATCCCATCAGGTCCAGCGGTCTTTCCCCTTTTGAGCGATTTTAATTGTTTTTCTATCCCTCTGTCATCTGTTTCGATATCTACCACTTTGTCATCTGTGCGACAATTTAGAAAAGGAACTACAGTGCAGTCTTCCTCTGTGAAACAGCTTTGGGAAAAGACATTTAGTATTTCGGCATTTAGTCTGTCATCTTCTGTTTCAGTACCATATTGGTCACAGAGTTTCTGGACATTTTGTTTTGATCCATCTACCGCTTTGACATAAGACAAAAATTTCTTAGAATTTTCTGCCAAGTCAGTACATATAACTTTACTTTCGAATTCATTGAACGCCTCTCGCATAGACACTACATTTCGCTTCGTGTAATTTTTGTTTGTCTGTAAGGATTTGGCTATGTTTATGTTTGCTGTGAAGTTCCCTGTTCTTCCGTAGCAGTTTTCTAACTCAGTTTTTGTACCACGGTGGCTCTTTTCCATGTCTTACTATCTTGCGTGGCACATACACATGAGGGCGAATGTATGCTTCCTTCTCCCCACTGTAGCAACTGCAGTGGCGGTCATGCTGCCTCCTCCCGGGAGTGGCCATGTATCTAATGTATCTACATGAGCGGACAGTTAAGGAGATTCGGGTAAAGGAAAAAGTGCCTTACCCAGTAGCTCGCAAGTTACTGGATAGTTGCAAACCCTGTATCATCCCATTTGGCTCCTATAGTTCAGTTCTTATTACCCCTCGCTCCATGAAGGACATGGCCACTCGGACATGCGACCTCAAATATGGCTCTGAGGTTGAGATGTCGCCCAGTGTCAAGGTAGAATCGCCAACCCCCCGTCCCGCTGGACAACAAACCGTCATATTCTCGCCTAAAGGGGTGTAGCTACCCACTACACACCTGGCAGGCAGAAAAGGACAAAATGAGTACTTCCGAGAAGACTTCCTCTGTCCCTCCAGCAAAACAACACACAAGTCTTCCTCTAACCAGAAGGGATTCACCAACTCGAACATCTTTCTCTACGGTGTCACCATGTGGTCACTTAGCCCTGCTGGCCTTTGTCTCACAGGTGTGCGCCATCAAACGGTTTTCAGCGTTGGACTCAACAGACCGATTGCACAAGCACGCCGATGCTTTTGTGGGCCCCCATGGAGCAGGATCCTCCTGCTTCTGTAACCTGTAGTAGCGACTCACCACTGAATGTCGCTTGGCGGCTACCAAGTCGACACCCCTACATCCCTTCCTCCTCATGACTGTCCTCTAATGGAACATTAGCGGCCTTCGGCTCCACAAATAGGACTTACGGCAGCTTCCAGAATCCCAGCACCCCATTGTACTCTGCCTTTAGGAAACGAAATTGCGCGCTCAAGACCACTTTGAGCGTTCACCTTACTTACCGGTTCGTTTTGACGTTCCCCCTGAGGTCGGCATCTCATGTCATAGGGACGCTATATTCCTCATACGAGGTTGACCTTCATAGTCAACCCATCTCCCTGACTACCCATCTACAAGCTGTTGCCTTTGCTTTTTCCTTCCCCACCTGAATTTCTCCCTCTGTACCATTTATGTACCTTCGTCCTTCGATGTCACCAGAGCAGACATCCTTCAGCTTATTGGGCAGCTACCTCCCCCATTATTGCTACTCGTTGAGTTTAACGCACGTCACCCCCTTTGGGGTTATCCCAGGACCTGTCAGAGAGGTGCCCTCTTGGCTGACCATAACCAACTCAACCTCTTCTGCCTTAACACTGGAGTACCCACTTTCCTTTATGACACCTTGCACACCTTTTCCTATTTGGACCTATCCTTTTGCACAACACAGCTTGCCCATCGTCTTGAGTGGTCCGTTCTTTCTTATGCCTATTCGAGCGACCATTTCCAGTATGCTCTCTGTCTGCTGACTCCTACCCCATCCACATGCATGTCCAAATGGTAGATTACTAAGGCTGACTAGCAACTTTACTCTTCCCTGGCGACCTTCGCAGAACAATATTACCATAGTTAAGATGACCGGGTGGACTATCACACCAACGTTACCCTCACTGTTGCAGAACGTTCCATTCCTCGCACTTCCTCTTTACCACGTCGTGTCACAGCCCTCTGGTGGACTGAGGCATGCTATGACGCAATTCGCGCCCGGAGACGTGCTCTCCGCGTATTTAACAGCCACCCTACACTGTAAAAGTGTATTCACTATAAACAGATGCTTGCGAAGTGTCGTCGAGTTCTTCGGGATGGCAAAAGAGCTACTTGGATATCATTAACTAGTTCTTTTAAAGTTACACATCTTCCTCTGTCGTGTGGGCCAACCTCCGATGGCTCTCTGGAACCAAAATTCATTCCCCCATTTCTGGCCTGACAGCGGGTGACAATGTCATCGTGGATCCCGTTGCTATCTCCAACACCTTGGGCCGCCATTTTGCAAATTTTTACAGCTGTTCCCACCCTGCCTTCACCCATCGGAAACGAGTGGAGGAGGCTTAGGCGACAATCTTCTCTTCTCTGAATCGTAAGTGCTACAATGCCTCCTTCTGTCTGAGGGAGCTAGATCACTCACTCAGTTCATCCCAGTCCTCCGCCCTGGGGCCAGATGCCAGCCATATTCAGATGTTGTAGCACCTCTCTCTTGCGGGCAAGCACTTTCTGCTTAACACATACAACTGTACCTGAGCTGGAGGCACATTTCCGGATGCTAGCGTGAAGCCACCATCATGCCCCTGCCTTAGCCCAGTAAAGACGAAAACCTTCCTTCTATCTACCACCCTATCTCTCTTACGAGCTGTGTTTGCTAGGTAATGGAACGTATGATTCATACCCAGCGTGTGTTGCGGCACGAGTCTCGCCATTTACTCGCGAATGCACAGTGTGGATTTAGAGCGCTGCTTTCTGCAGTTGACCATATCGTTACTTTGTCCACCCATCTCATGAATGGTTTTCTGAGGATATCCCACACTGTGGGCGTGTTTTTCGATCTGGAGAAGGTCTATGACACCTGCAGGAGAATTGGTATCCTCCATACTCGTTACACATGGGGCTTCCGTGGGCGCCTGCCCTGTTTCCTTCTGGCATTTTTACAAGACCCAGTTTTCAAGGTGCGTGTGGGCTCTGCCTTGTCGGACTCCTTTATTCAGGAAAATGGTGTGCCTCAGGGTTCTGTCCTGAGCGTCATCCTCTTTGCAATAGCCATTAACTCTATAATGACCTGTTTCCTTACAGGCGTCTCTGGCTCCTTTTTTGTCGATGATTTGGCGATCTATTGCAGTTCTCCATGGACCTCTCTCAAAGAGCAGCGTCTTCAGCGCTGTCTTGATCGTCCTTGCCCCTAGAGCATCGTCAATGGCGTTCGCTTTTCCACTGACAAAACCGTTTGTATGAATTTCTGTCTCCGGAAATGGTTTCTCCCACCATCTCAACATCTTGGGCCTGTTGCCCTTCCGTTTGTTGAAAATACGAAATTCCTGGGGCTCATGCTCGATAGGAAACTCTCTTGGTCCTCCCATGTCTCTTACCTGGCAGCCCACTGCAAGCAGTCCCTCCATGTCCAACATGTCCCCAGTGATACTTCTTGGGGTGCCGATGGAACCAGCCTCCTCCATTTGTACCGGTCCGTAGTCCATTCGAAACTCGACTAAGGGTGGTTTGTTTATGCATCTGCATGCCCATCCCCTTTACACTGCCTCAACACTGTGCATCACCATGGCATCCGTTTGGCCACAGACACCTTCTAACCAGCCTCGTTGAGTCTGTATGTTGAAGCGGCTGAACTACCACGGTCCTACTGCCGTGACTTTCTCCTTAGCAGGTATGCATGCCGCTTGTCTGCCATGTGTGGCCACGCCTCCTATGTCTCCTTCTTTGATGATTCCTTAGATCGTCAGTATGGGCCTCGTCCTTCTTCTCTGTTTCCTCCTGGAGTCCACTTTCGCCACTTGTTACGGCGGCTTAACTTCACGCTACCTGCAACTTTCTCAATGGGAGTGAACCCTTTACCACCTTGGCTTCTTGAAGGGACCCATGATAACCTTGGCCTTTATTCGCTTCATAATGACACTACTCCAGCCTCGGTCTATCGCCTTCAGTTTCAAGACCAAATAGTGTACGAAATTTTAAAACGTTAACACATAACACAAACTTATGTATTTTTTCAATAGACACCACCTATTATTTCGTATGCAATCAATAGCATAAAAAATTACCAAAATAATGGCGTTCGTTGCATCGCAATACGTCGATTGCATCCCGAGAAATTGCGAAGCGTAGCTGACGCTTCAAATAAATGAAGCGCGCAGCTAGCGCACGTCCTGAGACTCAGGTGTGCACCTCATGCTGCCTGTGATAGGGGATCACACAATGGGAAAGTATGCACAGTACACGAAAATAAACAAGAAACACGTCTAACGCAGAGTTTCGTTTTCAGATTGTAAAAGTAAGTTTATTCTAGCAAAAAGACAACTAGTGCTACAATTACAGATAACACACTTGAATTGACTTTGCTAAACATATTTACTAGTGGCCTGACGCCCACAGATACTGTACTGTTGTGCATTACATGCAGCAAAGAAAATTACCAGTGAAGCTTTGTCACGTCAACATTTGTTCGTAGTGCCCTGCATTTGCGTCAATACACGTTTGTAGACGGGTAACGAGAGAGTGTTGCACGGACTGTAGAGTTTCTATAGAAATTGCCGCACACGCCGCAGCGATACGATGTTACATATCCTCTACTTTTGTTGGGGGCTCTTGATACACTGTGGCTCTCACTGCTTCCCAGAGAAAGAAGTCTAATGGCGTCAATGCAACTTTTGAATTGTGTGCTGGACATCCACCATGTTGGAACCACATTGATAGACGAATTTCCATTCCTAGATCCTCCATGAGGGGCGCTAGTGTGTGTTGAAGGAATGATGCATATTGCTGTTCATTCAATGTCCCACGGTAAAAATAGGGACCTACAATACAGTTGGCAATGATACCGCACTAAAAATTGACACTCCACTGTCGTTGATGAGCAACTTGTCGAATCCAGTGGGGATTTTGCACGGACTAGTAGCGCATTACCATGATTTGTGCTAGCAATGCATTGCGTTAGGATTGATAATTGCTGGGGCATGAAAATATTTGCTTTTGACTTATTGCTGTAAATAAGGATTAATAACGTCATTCGTCATGAGTTAGCTGTAGCAAGGTTATGAAATAAGTACAGTATATGTGATCAAATTCATAAAAGGTAGACACAACTGGGTAAAAAATGCAAGTACTACAACAGGTAGATAACGAACTGCTTATAGCATATTAATATCATGAAAAGCTTCTCCTGGTAAAATTACAAAATGGATTATTGAGTTGAAAGAAAAAATGTATATTATGCTGAAAAGTATTAAACTTCGAATTAACAGGTAATGAAACGTGTACTCACTATGTATGTACACTAGTTGTCCTTCCCAAAACATTCAGCCATTATACTATGTGACATAAGACTTACTGTCAAAAGGAACTGCAACAAATACTTAAATAACTACATAGCATCTCTTAACTAATAGTAAATATATAAACTTCATCATTATTCTCATCTGCAAAGAAAAGCTTCATTATTCATATTATCGTAACTTCATCACTATCTGCAAAGAAAAACTTCATTATTCATATTACCATATTCTTCATATAACTATTCATCATCATTTATTATTATCTGCAAAATAGGCACTTCATTATTCATATTAATATTACCATTTACTTCATACAGCTATTCATAGTATAGTGTTTCTTACTTCTAGCATACATCATCACTAAAATTAATATCTGTAGTTCTGTCTGACAGCCTGCATCAATCACCTCGTATTCTGAAAGAAAAATAAATAGTCAAGACTGCTATCATACGATGTGTATAGTATATTCTGGTTCATGCTTGTTAATTCTGATCCATTTACTCTTCATGACAAGATATTGCATTTTCTTCCCTTCATTCTGATGGTAAAATTTCCATTTCATAGTAAACCACTGTGGTTGTTTAATTCATTTCTTTTACATAGTATTGCTTTCTGAAAATTATGACTAAGGATTAATATCTTGCATTTAAATCACAAACTTGTTAAAAGAAAACTTGTTCCTAGTGGTATAACTAAGCATACAGCATAGCATGACAGAGAACGTATTAGGTCAAAAACATAGACAGTTTTCAAGTGCATAAAATATATACACAGTATCATAATGTAGTAGCAAAAAATGTAGAATAGTCACGATAGTGAGATATCAGAAGGAAAAATGTCAATTTCAATTGGTGTTTGTTACATCTTAAAGATTTCATAGTGCATACAGAGAAAAATTCTACTTTCGATAGAAAAACAATCATACATACACAAAAAATCGAAAATGTGCACGATCTGATATATAACGACAAGAAAAGCGACCTGCTAACTTTACCTTGCCGCGCACTTGCCAGGAAAAAATATGATAATCAACAGTAAGTGTTCATATCAATAACCGGAAAAGGCATTACAATGTGATAAATCATAAAGTATGTTCATTCAATAAAGGGTTTAATATTGGAGACATGGTGATTGCCTTTGCTTTTTCTGGTTCTCAAAGTTTCAACATGTACCACATTGGAATGAGGAGCGCTGCGAATTCTGTATGGACCTGCGTATAAAAGTCCAAATTTACTGCATCTATTCTTTCCTCTGTTGGATAAATAGTGTGTGTGTACTAATATCTTCTGTCCAATGTGAAAGTCACGGCATGTACAAACCTGTTTTTGCTGTCTTCTCCGGCGCTCTGCGGCACGTTTGATGTTCTTGAGTGCAATGTCAATTATTTCATGGTGGCGTAGTCGACGAGATGTAGGAAAGGATACTAATTCTTTAATTTTGTTGGGTGGTTCAACATTTTTCAATATAACAGTCGGAGATAGCATAGTAGATTCATTTGGTATGGAGTTAATTACATCCTGGAATGAGAGTATGTGTCTATCCCAATCAATATGTCTTTTATGTCAGTACATTCTACACAGTTTACCAATTTCTTTCATCAGTCGTTCACAACTGTTCGAAGAAGCGTGATACTTGACTATATAGATCGGAGAAATGTTTCTAGCTCGTAACATACGTGTCCATATCGCAGATCGAAATTGTGGTCATTGTCAGAAATTACTTTCAATACATGCCCTACATGAAATAAAAAATGATTTACAAATGCATTCGAAATAGATTTAGCAGTAGCATTGCGAAACGGAGTGAAGGTAACAAATTTCGAAGTGAGTTCAACAGCGACAAAGATGTAAGAAAAACCTCTATTAGTTCTGGGAATCGGTCCAGATGTCTCCAGCGGCCATGTGTCTCAATTTAACATGTACAATGGGATGTAACGGAGGAATATGTGAAGTCGCCTCTGATTTAGCTTTCTGGCAGATTTTACATTACGCTAATACTCGTCGAATACGTTTCCCCATGTTGGCAAAATAACATTTCTGTCTCAGTATAAGAAAACATTTTCTGGCTCCATAATGTGCGTAACTTAAATGAGTATACCAAATCAATTTGTTAACAAGTTCGTCAGGAATGCATAATAACCAGTTGTTGCCGTCAGGGTGAGAGCCGAGGAACAGAATGTTATTGCGTAACGTTATTCTTATGTTGCCAAAGGTGTTTACTTTCTTTCCATGCGTTGTCTTTACTCTGCTCTTGTGCTATGTCTCGTAATGACGATGAAATAAAATTTTCAAATGCGACATGTTGGATAGACATGACGCTAGAATTTGCTTGGCAGAAGTTGGTTACGATGTCTTGCTGATTGTTGCAGAGAGAACGGGATAGTGCGTCTGCTACAATATTTTGCGTACCAGGAATGTGAACAATTGTAAATTTAATTCCTGTAAATACAGTTTCCATCTGCTTAATCTGTCATTTGTAAATTTAGCGGAAAGTAAAAACTAGATAGCTCTGTGGTCTGTGTAAACGGTAGTATGTCTTCCATAAAGAAAATGCCTAAATCGGGTAAATGCCCATACAACACATAATGTTTCAAGTTCTGTAACAGAATAATTGCGTTCAGCAGGTGACAGAATGCGACTTGCAAAGGCGATGTTTTTAATTACTGCATTACTGTCTTCTTCAATTTCCTGAAAAATGTGTACGCCTAAAGCTGTGTTAGAACTGTCGGTGGCAATGGAAAAATTTCTGGTAGGATCTGGGTGTGATAAAAGTGGCGCGTTCAACAACGCTTGTTTCAGATTGACAAATTCAGACTGCGCTTGGCTATCCCAGGACCAAATAGCGTTTTTACCCGTTAGTTGGCACAATCTAGGGGTGTCTAAAGCAGAGTAATGAATAAATTTAAGGAAATAGTTAATTAAACCCACGAAGCCTCGTAGTTGTTTCTTCGTCGTTGGAACAGTAATGTCACGTAAAGATTGAAGTATTTCCGGGTCAGGCGCAATGCCTTCTGCTGAAATTACATATCCAAGAAATTTTATGGAAGTTCTGCCAAAGTGCGATTTGTTGAGAATAACTGTGAGTCCTTGTGTACGAAAAGTTTGCAACAGTTTTCCCAGATTCAGATTATGTTCAGACCAGTTTGCTTCTGCAATAAAAATGTCGTCTACATTCGTTGTGATTCTGTCTTTTAATTCTGTCGGAAGTATAGTATTAAAACCGGGAATAAATGCTGCTGAGGAAATTGTTAAACCGAACGGTAATTTGCAAAATTGATAACAGTCACCAAAACAGAGAAATGCTGTGTACTTTCTGCAATTCGGATGGAGCTGAATTTGCCAAAATCCCGATTTCAAATCTAATGTGGAATAAACACCAGTACCATGAAATTTCTGTAGAAGTTCTTCTAGTGTTTGAGGGCGATCTGTTTCATTAATAATAATGTCATTGATGTGACGCGAGTCAAGTACGAGCCGAAGAGAGCCATCCTTTTTCTTAACAATATGGAGCGGGTTTATATATGGACTAACGGACGGTTCAATAATACCTTGGTCAAGCATAGCTTGCAATTCTTTCTTAACTTGTTCTCTGTGAATATACGGGATAGGATAATGTTTGGCTTTAAATGTGTCGTGCTGTTTAACTTGAAATTCATACATGAAACCGGACATAGTACCAGGGATGTTGTCAAAAACTGGAGCTTCCTGTAAAAGGATATTGCATAGTTGAGTACGTTCAAAGTCTGTATTTGCACTGCTCTGTTCTGCGTTCTCAGAAATCATTTCGTCTGGTGTATTATAGTTGTGTACGAACGTATCTGTGAACAATGTGGAATGACAGTCTATGTTACGTGATGCAGAAATGACCTCTGTTCGATTAATTGTTTGTTCTTCTGCAGATAAAGAGTGCTCAAATTATAATGCCAGATCTACATTTTCATCCATTAACATTAAATAGGAATTTTGAAAGTCAATAATTTCGTCGTGTTGAACCAGAAAATTCGTACTGTCTTCTTCAATTTCCTGAAAAATGTGTACGCCTAAAGCTGTGTTAGAACTGTCGGTGGCAATGGAAAAATTTCTGGTAGGATCTGGGTGTGATAAAAGTGGCGCGTTCAACAACGCTTGTTTCAGATTGACAAATTCAGACTGCGCTTGGCTATCCCAGGACCAAATAGCGTTTTTACCCGTTAGTTGGCACAATCTAGGGGTGTCTAAAGCAGAGTAATGAATAAATTTAAGGAAATAGTTAATTAAACCCACGAAGCCTCGTAGTTGTTTCTTCGTCGTTGGAACAGTAATGTCACGTAAAGATTGAAGTATTTCCGGGTCAGGCGCAATGCCTTCTGCTGAAATTACATATCCAAGAAATTTTATGGAAGTTCTGCCAAAGTGCGATTTGTTGAGAATAACTGTGAGTCCTTGTGTACGAAAAGTTTGCAACAGTTTTCCCAGATTCAGATTATGTTCAGACCAGTTTGCTTCTGCAATAAAAATGTCGTCTACATTCGTTGTGATTCTGTCTTTTAATTCTGTCGGAAGTATAGTATTAAAACCGGGAATAAATGCTGCTGAGGAAATTGTTAAACCGAACGGTAATTTGCAAAATTGATAACAGTCACCAAAACAGAGAAATGCTGTGTACTTTCTGCAATTCGGATGGAGCTGAATTTGCCAAAATCCCGATTTCAAATCTAATGTGGAATAAACACCAGTACCATGAAATTTCTGTAGAAGTTCTTCTAGTGTTTGAGGGCGATCTGTTTCATTAATAATAATGTCATTGATGTGACGCGAGTCAAGTACGAGCCGAAGAGAGCCATCCTTTTTCTTAACAATATGGAGCGGGTTTATATATGGACTAACGGACGGTTCAATAATACCTTGGTCAAGCATAGCTTGCAATTCTTTCTTAACTTGTTCTCTGTGAATATACGGGATAGGATAATGTTTGGCTTTAAATGTGTCGTGCTGTTTAACTTGAAATTCATACATGAAACCGGACATAGTACCAGGGATGTTGTCAAAAACTGGAGCTTCCTGTAAAAGGATATTGCATAGTTGAGTACGTTCAAAGTCTGTATTTGCACTGCTCTGTTCTGCGTTCTCAGAAATCATTTCGTCTGGTGTATTATAGTTGTGTACGAACGTATCTGTGAACAATGTGGAATGACAGTCTATGTTACGTGATGCAGAAATGACCTCTGTTCGATTAATTGTTTGTTCTTCTGCAGATAAAGAGTGCTCAAATTATAATGCCAGATCTACATTTTCATCCATTAACATTAAATAGGAATTTTGAAAGTCAATAATTTCGTCGTGTTGAACCAGAAAATTCGTACCTAAAATAACGTCTGTTGTCAATAAGGGAACAATCCAAAAAATTGAATGGAACGTATGAACTGCAATACAAAATGATAAGTGTGTCTGTAATTTTACACCTACTCCTTTACCAGATACTGCACCTTTTACTTTAGTTTTGCCTAATAGTAACGTAGGATAGGTGTTCTCTTTTGTTACATTCGTTGAAGATTTCTTCATTTATAACTGGCACATGTTATCCGGAGTCGATTACTGCTGAAAATGTGGATGATCCAATCTTTCCTTCAATGACAGGGTGGGATTTTTTTTTTTTTTTTGAATAACTGGTTTTTCCTGCAAAAGTGTGTCTCGGATATCGTCAAAAGTAATAACATTTTCGTGAACAAGATTCTGTGTGTCAAAAGTATTGCTTGCGTTGCTGGAAGATGCAACCTGTACTGTATCTAGTCAGATTCTTTCTGGCGTGCTGTTATTTGTGGGAGGATGCTGTGGCATCTCGACTATTTGTACTGTTCTGTTATTTCTTCCTGACGTATTAGGTTCGGAATGATACCTAATGTCTGGTTCATTCTTGATAATCTGTTGTGGCGGATGATTCTGCTGCTGATAAGACCGACTGTTAACGCTGAAAATTGTGCTCATTACTTTTACGTCTGTTATAATAATCATTGCTATACGGCGCATTGCGACAGGAGTTGAAATGATGCGTATTCTGTACGTAGTGATTTCTTTGTTGCTGTGCGTTACTATTTGGTGGAGCCGACGCTATTCGTGTAGGCGGCGAAACATTAAAGCTTGGTTGACCTTGCAGACTACATTGTTGGTTAGCTATGCTAAGCGGCTGGTTTTGATGCTGTTGCGGAGAAAACCCTCTATTGTTGCAAAAATGTGTTTGCGATAGCTGAAAATTTTGTACATACTGATGATTAAACTTTTGTCTGGTATTAAAGTTCTCGTGGTTGTCATTTCTGGAGCGTATAATGATGACTGTCACTTTCAGGTAAAACTCTTCGTATCAGTTTGTCTTTACTCATTCTTAATCCGAGATAGATCAATAGTTTAAGAGTTGTTTTGATAGATATAAAGGATAGTAGAACAGAAGGCAGCAGTGCAGAAAACTAAAGATGAAATAGCACTGCTACGGCGCGGGGCCCTGTGCACGCTACGGCACATATTCAGCAAAGTGTAATGAATCCCCTGAGGTCTCTTACGCGCTGCAAATAAATGTTAGTTTCTGCGTTACAGGCGGTGCCGGTGAAAATTCAGAAGCAAATTGTTGTATCCAGTCCACGGGGTGCATCTGCTTTCTGTCGTTCTTAGATACATTAAATTTTCACACAGATAGAAAGTGCTTATAATCGAAAGCATCGTCTCTGTGTGTCTGAGCAGGTTCACGATTGTATGAGACTCGATTTGTCTGTGTCTCTTCGGATTCTAAGTCACGTACTCGCTGTAGATTACCTAAGTTACACTGGCTGAGGGAGTGTGACAAATATTTGGAATGTAGCGGACGCTGTGTCGTTGTAAAGGTTGAAACATTTTTCATTTCTGTCATTTCTTGCTGTAAAGACGACACTTTTCTACCCAATATATTATTGGACGAACCTATCTCAATCACTGTCTGCTGTAAATTTTGGAATTCGGGTGTTTGATTGAAAGAAATTGGTGACGTATCGTCTGATTTGGAATCATTGTTATTTCCGATAACGTCAATGCGATTGGCCAATTCATCAATTTTTTCAGTCAGTGCTTTTACCTGATCGTCATTTTTAGTGTCACAAACATTAATTTGTTTTTGGATTTTACGGGTAGTTTTGTTCGATTTCTTAACGTCTGCTTCAATGGCATCGGGATCCTGTATTAATTCTAATTGTTCAAGTCTGTTGGTCACTGTCCGAAAGTCTACTGTGTGTGTGTCTGTTTTTGTTTTAAGATCGGAGACTTCATCATGCAATTCGGTGTTCAACTGTTTGATTCCGTCTGATACTTTTGCAATATTGTTGTCTACGTATGTTTTCGCTTTCGTAAACATTTTACGCTTATCTTCCTGTCTCTGTGCAGTAATTGTTTCCATGACTTGTTTCTTTACTTTGTTCTGTTTCTGTATGAATTGACGGTAACGGGTTTCACTGTATTGTAGGTGGTGATTAAAACGTTCGTCAATTAGCCTGTTCTGTTGTTCGAATTTCTTGTCTACTTTCGCATCCAGTGTGCGTGAAAGTTCTGCCGACATTAATTTAAACTCGTCGCGTAACTGTGTTGCGTTTTCTGCACATTGTTTAGCAACTGCACCAATTTAATCTCTAAGTAATTTTGTTGTGGCTGCTTCCGTATTACTTAATTCTTATGCAACAGATCTAATTTGTTCACTACTGTTCCTAGCATAAGCCTTAATTTCCTCACGTAATTGTTCTTTAGTATCATGACATTGCACGGCAACGGCTTTAATCTGTTCACTAAGCTGTTTGAAATTGTTGTCTTGTTTTTCGTTAAGCTGTTTGTTCGATTCATTAAGTTGTTGTTTGATATTTTCATTAAGTTGTTTATTTGAGTCAGTAGCTTGTAGCAATAATGCCATAACTTGATCCAATCCAAAATTTGCGACTCTATTTTCTGTGCTGCGTGATGGTGTATCTGCATTTGTCACGTTTTGTGTAACCATTTGGTCATTCTCTGATTTTTGAAAAATTTTGCCAGTTGGATGTGCACTGTTGGCCCCTACACCGGAATCAAATAAATCTGACATATTTTGAGTACATTGTTCATTTTCGTTAGAAACATTTGTCTGTTCACTGTGTAAATTTTGCAAATCAGGTGTATTAAACTGGGCAGCGTTCATTGTAACGGAAAGTGCCGCGTCATCAATTGTTAAATTTACAGTGGACACAATTGAATTAGTTTGCTCATCATGTAGATTAGAATCATTACTAGTAATCGGCATGCACTGATTATCTGTAATTAGAGGATTATCACTATTACACTGAGTGTCGCTAGTATTATCGGTCAAATTATTTGAATCGGCTTTTTCACTCATTGCACATCGTGATGAAATGTTAGCAACTTTTCGCGGCATTTTCACAGATCAAAGCTAAGCACAAAATCAAACAAAGACAAAGCAAAATGGAACAAATACAATTACAACAAAGATCAATTAATTGCCGATTATCTGTGAAAGAAAGAGTGACAAATTAGTAAATGCGTTGCGCCAGATGCAAACTACTTTTAATATTAAGTAAATAAGAGGAGATATATAACTGACTGCTTCTCAGAAATTCACAAAAATATGATCCTGGCCAGTTGTCGACAAGTGTAACCTCCCCACAAAACAATTTCCGCAACCTCCCAACAGTAAGAAATATAATTATTTATAGTATTCAGCGTACCCTCCCAAAAATAAATTCCGTAACCTACCAATAATACAATGTGACTACTCTCTCAATAAAATTGTCGCTCACTTACAACCTTTCAATAATTGACTGACAATTTAAACTGGTAAATTTTGGACGTCAGCAGTGCTGCGTCATGGACCTGATACATCATTCTGAATAAACTGAAAAATCTTACCTTAATTAGGTAGCCGGATAACGCGTATATATCTGCTCCTATAAGAAATTTTTCTGGCGCAGCTAAGTGCAATGCTGGCCGATAGATTTGTCTTATATAAAAGGAAAGAACTGATTTTTCTTTTCAATAATCGGGATGACCAAGGATCGGAGAAATTAGTAAATTCTTTAAATTGAGATGAGTGATTGTCAAAAGTTACTTTTTTATGAGAAAGATTATTATTATGAGATATTTTTAGAAACATTTAGATGGGACTTGATGTAACAGTACTACATATGCGCGAGGCTGCTTTTACCTTATCCTACAACGCTCAGGCTCTGCCATCGCTCCCCAGCACCGGCCCAGCCAACTCCGTACACACAACTGCTAGCAACTACTTACTGCTACTAACACACAGTTCCTATTGTAGTCAACACTGCTCTTTGGTCTCAGATTCTCTTACAGCTTACATATCGCAGGCAGCGCGTGAGCAATACATCGAAATTATATCAGCTCGAGTGCGCTCACAACAAATTCCTTAATCATGGACCACTTACAGCTATAGTTTTATAGTTATTCAGTTGAAACTTCTCACGTCTTTATGATTATAGCGGATCTCCCTTGTACGTAAATGTAGACATCCTAGCTTTATTTATTCGCCTACTTAATCTACCTTCCTTCCTTAATTTTTAAGATAAAAACCAGAAAATCATGAATTTCCACAAAAATTTTAATTTGTGAGATCCAGAAAACTGTTGATGCTAAATTATTCTGCAAAAGGAATCTAAATATAAATTTTTAAGTTTCTAGCTCTTTTCTGTTGCGCAAATGATTTTTACAGAAAAACATCCAAATTTAGAAAATGCTTAAAGTTATTGAACTGATATCCAACACATATTGATTTTCTATTACTCCTGACATGCTAGAAACGTTTTAGGTTATTTACTTCATTTCAAAGTATTTCGCAAGTTTTATGACGTCAGAGCTAGTTACAGTGGACTGGCTGGAACACAATGGAAAGACTGATGTGAATTTTATAAGGCGTTAGTAGGCTGCTTCCCTACAGGTTGAAATTCTTTTTACCAAACTCCCTTAGATATTCCTTGATTATATAATTGATTTAATTATTAGAGGTTAGTAAAAGCTGATCGTGAACTATAAATCACCTCCTTAACATTCCACAGAAATTCATAAATCAGGCAGACTAATTGCAATATTTTTTTTTTTTTTTTTTGTTTGCTCATTACCTCACAGTGACTGGTCTATTTGGAGGAACCAGCATTTCATTGTGAATGTGATAAAGAGAACCATCATATAATTCGTTATTAATTGCATCTCTGTAAAATTTATATAAAGTTCAATGAACAGTAGTAAGTAACTGCAATGAGAATGAAGAGTGAACAACACATTCTTTATGAAATCCATCTGCGTTTAATGCACTAACGTGCTATCAGAAAGCTTAGTAATCTGTCCATTACTTAGTATTCATCTGTCCAGAAGTGATGTCTCGACAGGGAGCTCTGTGTTCTGCTAGTAAGCTGAATGAAAAACAAAGTATCTCTGCAAACTTTCTCTTTGATAACCTACCTGGAAGGCAATCATATAGAATGCTAACTTATAGGTATCGGCACTTTTAAGAGCTCCAAAACAGAACAGAACTTTTTTTTATTACAGAGAAAATACTTTAATATTAGACAGTATATGAGATAAATTCGAACATCAGAAGTTAAACAAATGATTGGTGTGATATCCTAAACAATGTAAAGGAAGTCACAGGAAAAAAAAGTTATCAGGCATACGCTAGTGTTTTTGAGTATATAAATTATTATTTATGTTGTTATAATATCAAGTGTAGGAAGAAATATCGAATGTCTTTACTACTGTTTAATTGAATATGTTCTAGTATCCCTTAAAGGCAGATTTGTTATAGTTTTTATTCTTGGTGGACGGCAAGTGTCTAAAGATTCAGTGTAAGGCAGCCTCTTCAGTGGACAGGATTCCACGAGCTGCCGTCAGAACAGAGAAGGCCCCTAACTTAATAACAGCTCTCCCCTGCGGCTGGCTATAATCTTATTAGGATAGTCACTTTTTAGGCCACTGCTACAAATTCAGCTTCACAGAAGGCCCCTTGCGCTGTGAATTCATTTTCTGTGGTGTCTAGAGGGTACCTACGGCACGAGGAAGAACAAAGAGGCAGTAAAATGAGCTAGAAATTAAAGATCACAGCTTGTTCATGATTTCACGTCACGGTGGAAAAAATTCCGCTTTTGCCTTTGTAAAAATTATTAGTTAAAATATTGCAATATCACCATTTGTTTCACAACATACATTGAGATACAGAAAGCAGACCTCTTATCCCAGCATGAGATAGCAATCACTGTATTACGGAAAGTGACTGGATACGGGAGAAAGCAACATAACGTGAAAACATGCACTAACGTAATTTCCCCTTCGCTGGGGGTAGCGCCTTTGTAGTTACTTGGCATGGCGGCTTTCACTCCATTATCCACAAACTGCATGGGCTAAAAGTGAAGTTAACTACCTCGTACAGAGCGTCGTCATTTCTAATTAAACGTAATCTCAGCGTAATGTATTTAGTGGACGTATGGGCAAACATATAGTACAGTTATGTCAGAAGCAAATTTGCGATCGTATCGAAAGTGTTGATGCTGCAGAGCGGAATGCGTAGCCGTCCCTCATTAGTGACAATCTCGTAGAAAAAATGCGGCACTATGTTACGGAGAAATGTCGGTGGACTGCTGCGCAACTCGACGACCACTGGTTTCAAAATGACTCAAAACTGTAGATAGATGATATACACTGGTTTCTAGCCCCATGAGAAATATCATACCTCTGTGTTCGTTAATAATTTGAGAAGCACTGGACAAGTACTGTGCCCGTTCTAGTATAAAAGTTCACTAGAAACTACATCTTCTTTCAGTTTATACCAGCCACATCTTCTTTTCGTTTACTGGCCGCGGAAACGAGCGTTCTTGATGGCCTTGATTCTTACTGACTCAGTTTTTCTGTCACCTGAATCTACCCTGTTCGTACTGAAACTAGCAGGAGCTACCTCTCAGCGTTTATAACGCTATGGATATTTACCTATACAGTTAAGTCTCCTAAATAATATTCTTGCCCAAATAGTGTATCTTTGCTAGTGGTTCTGCGTGTGTCGCACGAGGGTCGTTCATTAAGTACCGCAACACGTCTTTTGTCATCCAGTTTCGATTGAGAAAAAGCGGAATTTGTTGTGGTACATCGTGAATGTGCATTCCAAAGAGAGAGCTGTTATTGTGTTTCTTTTGGAGGAAAACAAGAGGACAGTTTATTCAAAGGCCTTGCAGAATGACAACGGATACCTGGCAGTGAAAAAAAAAAAAAGAACGGGGAGCCCTCGGGCGAGACATGTATCACGATCATAACAGGGTCGCCAAGACATGCCTGACCTTGGCCGGCCGGCCGAACTAACTTGTGACTCTTCCTTTGTGTTAATCGCCGTATAAACGCAGAAGAATTTCTTCTTCTTCATGACAACGTAAGACCTCACACAAATCTGAGCACCCGGAGCAGCTCAAAAAGCTTCAGTGGATTGTTCTTCCTCATCCAGTCTGCAGCCCCGATCTCGCGCCTTCTGACTTGGTGCACTCCGTGGGAAGCCGAGCGTGACTGATGGGAAGGTTGTTGATGCAGCAAAACGCTGGTTCCGACACCGACCATTAGAGTGGTACCATGTGGACATACAGGTCTCCCCAGACAAGTGGTATAAGGCCGTCACATTGAATGAATGTTATGTTGAAAAAGTATTTTGTGGCTAAAACAGTGGGGAATAATATGGCGTATTGGAATCCTTGATAAAACTATCTTAACAGAAAAAAAAAGTTTTGCATTACTTGTTGAACACCCCTCGTCTGTTGCTTGTAAGCTTTTCACTGACATGTTATTTGAAGCAGTAACCACATCTGTAACACACCACATACTGTGGCATTTCAAGCTCATTGTTTGCTGGTTGGGGAAACATACGCTAGCAGTATCACAGGCGTACTGTAGTGATGAAATAAATGCGTTGCAACCGTTTCTGCCCGACAATAATTGTCTTATTAACTGAATAGCTGGAGCCATTTGCATAGAAAGCTAGTCCTTGATTTTTGTCTGGTCAAAGCGGCCCAATGTTTTCTTCATGACTGTACCCACTATCAAGTAAGGTATAATGAGAGGGAGAGAGGACTTTTTGAGTTCAACGTCATTCCAACGACGCGGTTGTCGGATATAGAGCAAAAGTTGCTACCGAAGGAATATGCGTGACGATATCGGCACTGTCCCCTTGACAGAATTCTTCTCGGATATAACCTGTGTGGATTAAGCGGAACCATATGTAAGCCAAACACAAATTTTCGGACAGGAATTTGAAACCCAGAGCTTCAAAAACTGGAATTCATTGCCACAAATAGTGCATCACATCTCTTGATGAAAAATACGCCATTAATCACATCCCCTTTAGGTGATAACTACTTACGGTGGGGCACACCTTCAGCACACACAGAAATTATGACGTTGTTATGACATTATTTTTAAATTTCGAGTGTCCTATGCTGAATGATGCTCAGCAGAGGGCTATTGAAAAGGAGTATACCAGATGCTCCAAATCCAATTGTTACCATATACAACGCACCAGGTCAACTAGCGACGCTAACTAGTTCATCAGAAATTGTCCAATAGTTTTCCACTGCTCGTCTGGCATAGCTGAAAATGGTATTTAGCACTGTCCTGGTAACAGATTAGCACTCACTGTCGGGACTAATGTAGAACGGGTTTGCTGGTAGTTAAATTATGCACGTATTTGCTACGAGAAACTATGACCATTTTTTTCATTAAAGGAAGTTCTTCTAATTTTCTTTTTTTTTCTAGTGCGGTTCTGATTGTCTTTCTCTACATGTTTTCATTCTGAAATAATTGTCTCTGACCACTGATTAACACAGTACTATGAGTAATCCACTGTCATTCAAGGCTGAGCGTCGACAACTTATTTGCCATTCACTTAAAAATACAGCTACGGAAATTTCTAACTATTTATGAATGTTGTTGCATTTATGTCATTGTTTGTATTTAAAAAATGGCAACGTCTCTTCCTGTACGCTATGATTACCGTGAGTCCAATACTTACGTAGAATGTGGCGCAAAATAGCTGTTAGAAAGGTTTCGTCTACCACGACACAATAGACTCCTGTTATCACATTTATGCTATAGCACATAACATGAAATTTAAATCACAAGATTTTCAAAGCGCTTCGACATAAGAGACTCTTGTTATTATATTTATGCTATAGCACATAACATGAAATTTAAAACATAAGATTTTCAAAGTTCTTTCATTCTGCAGCAATGAGTGCGTAGATTCTTGAACTGAATCCATGATGAGTATCTGGAGAACAACGTTTTCGACTGCACGAATCTCTCCGGAAACTACACTACGAATATCCTAAAGTGTTGCACGTTCATCGCTGAAGACCGCTTTAGACAATTCCGTAAGAAATAATCGCATGGGCGAAGATCAAGGGTATAACGACACTGTTCTACACCTTGTTCAGTGTTTTGTAAAGTTTGTGGGGCAGCGATCCCGTCTCTGAATGTTTCCTGAAGGAAATGGAAGTCGTCAGCAGTATGGTGCTGGTGTGCTCCATTCCACATGAATTAGAAGTTTCGGCGCATTTGGGGTGGCCAGTACAAATTCATGTTCAAGAATCCATCTATATTTTTCTGCTGTGACAAGTTCCTCATTATAAATGAACTAAATTATGCATTGTGGAGTGATTGCTTCCAAATAACAACTGTAGTGTGTGGATGAAGTGGACCAGCAGCTTAAACGTGTGGATTCACAGCAACGTAGTGGCGACAATTCCGTTTGTTAACGTAACCATGGAGATGGAAGACTGCCTCGTCACAGAACTAGATCTGAGCCTTCAGACAGATCTGTCGTCTCCTTTGGTAAAGAATATCGTCGCTCCACATAGCTGTCCTTCAAAGGTTGACACAGCTGAATTTTATAAGGAAAGAGGTTATTTTCTCTTTCATTACACTTTGGAGTGCCCGTCGTGACATACCGAGTTGCTGTTCTGGATTTCTTGTTGATAGAGAGGACTTATTTTCCAAGGTTACAACTGATACTGGTCACCCTGAGTGCCGCTTTCTGGAATCATGTAGAGGTCCGGTCTTTTGCAAACGTTTCATCAATATGTAAAGAAACATGGAAAACATTATACAAAACTCTTATCACGGGATACATGAAGTTCCTCATCACAATAAGACTTCCGTTCTGTGCTATAAAATCACCGAGAAATGATAATTCGCGACGGTGCTGTCGTTGAACCACATGTGTTGTTAAATGTACGTCTCACCTTTGCGTTACATCCACAATTGACATAAAATATCTTTACGGTAAACAAATACTATTCCATTGCTAGTGGTTCCATTCTGAAATGTGAACTGAGACATCTGTGATTGACCTATATATTTTTCAGAGCTATCACTAGGAGAGTTATTTACATTATACGATTAAACCACAGTACACTTTATAACAAGCATTTTGCGCTAATCTGTAGTATCATCCGCATGTTTTACTTGCTGTGCTTAATGGCTTCACTGGATTCCAGGTCCATATAACTTGCAAATGACTGTGGGCAACTTCTTCCTTGTTGCTTGTGCTAAATCATTAGTTTCGACAAGGGCAACAAAAGCCAAAGTACAACAATATTCCTCATCTAGTCTCTACAGAAGTCACCGGAAACATACGCAATATGCACGCCATTAGGTATTTTTACAGCATATTACTGTATCTTTTTATTGCTCCTAATTGGTTGCTCGGCAATGCTCCTTTTTGTGTATGTAGCTGCACTCTATTACTTTACTTATTGAACGCCACCCGTATATTGAATTTCCCTGTTGTATCAATAACAACACTTACACAGAAAGTCGAAATTAGTAGCACAGTTTTCTCCTTGGGTCGTCATCTCTGAACCGACTGCGGATAAATGTGATAAACTGAAACACATTTGCTAAACCTTAAAACTGCAACAAAAGTGACAGAAAACAATGTCATTCAGACTATCTGGTGTTCAAATGGCTCTGAGCACTACGGGACTTAACTCCTAAGGTCATCAGTCCCCTATAACTTAGAACTACTTAAGCCTAACTAACCTAAGGACATCACACATATCCATGCCCGAGGCAGGATTCGAACCTGCGACCGTAGCGGTCTCGCGGTACCAGACTGTAGCGCCTAGAATCGCTCGGCCACAGCGGCCGGCATGGAATCATAGAAATACTACTTTAGGTTCGGATCCTTTCCCCTCAGTTGTGTTACTTACATAGTGAGATTTACTTCGTAAATCGCTTAGCATGTCTTTCAGGACCCTCACTTCCGAAATTTTCAAATGGTCTAACGGGCTGGTTTCGTTAGTGTGACAACTGACAGCGTCCGACGTCAACGTGCAATAACCACTCACAGACGGCAGATGGCTGTACTTGCACTCGAGGGTACATAAAGCGTGTCGGCGTGGACGTGGTAAACAGTGCAATCGTTGCCGGAAAGCAGAAACAGAGCGATTTATCTGATCATTTTATTTCCGGACAAGGGTGGAAGCATTTCCGAAATTGCGAAGTTTGTAAACTGTGCCGCCGTGGTTGATGCATATAGTGAATGACAAATGGTTGAAGTATATAGTGAATGAGAAAATGTAGCTGTCCAAAACTGGCGCCAGGCAACTGTGATGAACCACAGCCCACAGATGACAGGTGTGAACCACGGCTGCGGACATGTGGACGTGTAAATAGAAGTGCAGTCGTTGAGCTACTGATTGCGCTTGTGAACCAAGGGGCTACCTACCGTGCCACCTCAGTTAACGTTCAGCGAAACTTGCTGCATATTGGCCTCCGTAAAAGGTGCCTCGTTCATGCGACCGTGTTGACTGCTGTTCATCAGCTAGGAAGGCTCGAATTTGCACGCCAGATCCGCAACTGGACGTCGACTGATAAGCGACAGATGGCCGTTTCAGATGAAACAAGTTTTACGCTCCGTCGGGCAGAGAGCCGTTGGCGCGTAGAGCGTGAAACGCCTGAAGTCAAACATGCGGCAGCAATCGTCGGAATGGTCAAGGCCTAAGAAAAGTGTGTTTTGGTCTGGGGAACGTTTTCGTGGCATTCCATTGGTTATTTCGTCAATCTGGAAGGCACAATGGACCAATACAAGTACGTATCCATCCTTAGGGACCATGGCCAGCCCTACATTCAGTTTATTTTTCCTCGACATGGTAGCATCGGGCGCTGATAAACCCACTGTTAGGCGCCCATAAGAATCAAACACACACACACACACACACACACACACACAAACACATACAGCATCTAGCAGCAGGACAATGTCACATTTGACAGGTTCACAGCTTACGTGTGTGTTTCGAAGAGCACGGGATGAGTTTATCTGTGGGACCACTTCGATCGGGGTGTAAGCGCCATGTATCCTAAACCGAAAAACCTAGAGCAACTGGCCACATCTCTGGAGTCTTCATGATTCCACAACCCTGTCGGTACCTTTCAGACCATCACTGACTTTCTTCCTGCACGTCTCTCAGCGTTACAGGACAGTGTACGATAGCTAAGAAACTGCCCTTATAACCACAAAATGTTCCAGCAAAATAAGTAAAATTGTTACTATTACTTACTTCGATCATCAGACGTCAACAAAATTTGTCCATCGTCTAACTTAACGTGGTGGTCGAAGCGATACAACTAATGACGAATGAAACGAGCAGGATACAAGTAGTAAACTAGCACAGGTATAGAGGCCATTCTTCATCAAAATAATTGTGGTAGCAAGTCTGTTAGCCGGCCGAGGTGGCAGAGCGGTTCTAGGCGCTACAGTCTGGAACCGCGCGACCTCTACGGTCGCAGGTTCGAATCCTGCCTCGAGCATGGATGTGTGTGATGTTCTTCGGTTAGTTAGGTTTAAGTAGTTCTAAGTTCTAGGGGACTGATGACCTCAAATGTTAAGTCCCATAGTGCTCAGAGCCATTTGAACCATTTTGAAGTCTGTCAACTACAGGTATTACTTTCAGTAAGAAACTTTCAGAAATTAACGTCTGCAACACAGCGTTTTATGGAAGTGTATGATGGAGCGTGGGAAAAGGAGAGAATCGTGCTATGTGTAATGTTACAGAAGGAAGATGAAAATTAAATTGACTGTATGACAATAAATGGGCAGGATCTACAAATTATCGAGCTCTGCGGTATGTGAGGAAACACTGACATGGACACCACGTTTTGTTCAGATTTAGTGACAACATGATTATCGTTGGGCATGCGATGATATTACTCGCTATCCTAATCATTGTACACATTACCTTTCTTATCATTCGTTTCAGAATGCAACCTATTTCCCCTGGATACAGGCACACGGCAGACAAAATCTCGTGATGTTTCCCACCCATTATATCAGACCGTTAGCATTGTTATTTCTTCCATGCTTGTTGACTGTGGAGAGTTACTTTGTACTTACTGTTCCTACATATGAATGAAATCATCGATTAGCTTGAGTTTCCACATAGAAAAATGTAGCCCGTTTCACATAATTAAATTGTATTACAAGTGCTGAAGACAGCTACTACCTTAAATTCATAATTTGACTCTGAAATCACCACAGACGCCAAATTACTTTCCACGTCTTCAATTTTGCGAAGCATACTACACGCCTGAAAAAAATGTTGCCTTCCTAAATCGATTTGTTTTTCTGATGTAAAGAAAATGGAAATTCATATTCTTGTAATTTGTTTGCAAACATTTACCACTGCACGTAAACCTTAAGAGGAAACTCGGAACACGAGTACTGTTTTGCCTATGGAAATGGAAGAACCTTGGAAGATTTGAGATGAAGCACAAGAAGTAGTCAATATTCCATTGGAATTTATTAAATCATTTGGGGAATAGGCTGTCCCCATCGAGGTATATCAACAACACCTGTAGGCAGCTGAGGGTTTCAATTAATTATCATTTATCCCAGAGAATCTGAACGGTCATCAATGGTATCTGTTCTTTCGAGAACAGATACTATCGTCATATACATAGTTAAAGGCTACCCAGCCACTGACCTTCGTCTGTGAGAATGCGCACAGGTTGCCCTAACTCTTACGGAAATAGTCACCTTAGTGTGCGCGAGTAATGAGTGGATGGGCAAATATCTATGAGGTACATTACATATGTAGATTGTGGACAGTTGGGAATGTGGGTCTCCCTGCAGTCGCGATATTCATCTGTGTCCTCGATGGCTAAGATGGATAGCCGGCACGGTACTTCAGAGTGTTCGTCAGAGGGTTAGCTACCCTACGTGATAAAAAAAAAAACTGAGTGAATGGATCAATAACGAACTTCAACAGGAGTCAGGGGACGTCCGCCACGAACAATTGCAACGAACTATAACGAACAAAATGAGATTGCGCGAAGAACGATGGATAGAGTGTCTACCATGTAAGCAGGAGATTCCGGGTTCGAGTCCCCGTCGGGACACACATTTTCAGCTCTCCCAATCGAGGTATATCAACAACACCTGTCGGTAGCTGCAGGTTTCAATTAATTAACTAAAAGGCTATTCAAGTTGGTGTGTAGAATCTAAGAGACTGCCGACATACGATTGAACGTTCGTGAAAGTGTCATTCACGAGATAGCATGAGTAGATAAGTGCGATAACTATTATACAATATACAGAAGAGTGTAAAACAAAACTGAAGATCTGTTACATGATGATCATTTTGGCGTTAGGAAAGATAAAGGCAGCCGAGAGGCCGTTCTGGCGTTGTGCTTCATTATGGAAACAAGACTGAAGAAAAATCAAGACACGTTCATATGATCTGTCGACCTGGAAAAAGCATTCGACATGTAAATTGGTGCAAGATGTGCGAAATCCTGAGAAAAATTGCATTAAACTGTGGAAATAGGCGGTTAATATACAATATCTGTAAGAAACAAAATGGGACGATAATACTGCAAGACAAGTAACGAAGTGCTTAAAAGGGCTGAAACACAGAGATGTAGAGTATCTTCCCAACTGTTCAATATGTGCATCGAAGAAGCAATGACGGAAGTGAAAAAAAGGTTCACGAGTGAGATTAAATTTCATCACGAAGTGATATGAACACAAACATTTGCTGATGATATTGCTATCCTCAGTGAGAGTAAACAAGAATTAGAGGCGCTGCTGGATGGAATGAAGCGTCTATTGAGTACAGAGTATGGATTCAGAGTAAATCGAAGAAAGACGAAAGCAATGAGGATTAACAAAAATAAGAATAGAGAGAAGTTTAACATCAAAACTTGTGATCAGGAAGTTGAGAAAGTTAAAGAATACTGTCCGGTTCGAACGAAAGTAACCTATGCGATTGTTTTTTTTTTTTAAAAAAAAGAAATAAAAAATTACTAGCAGAGGCAAAGAGGTCATTCCTTCCAAAAGAAGACTATTAATATCAAAAATATGAGGAAGAAATTTCTCAAAACGTATGTTTGGACATAAACATTGTGTGGTAGTGATGGACTATGGGAAAATCGGATCAGAAGAGAATCAAAGAATTTGACGTGTGGTGCGAAAGACGAATGCCACAAATTAGGCGGACTGATAAGATAAAGAATGGGGAGGTTGACTCAGAGAAGGGAGGAACATGTAGAAAACACTGACAAGAAGAAGGGACAAGATGATGGGACATGTGTTCTTATATTAGGGATAACATTTGTGAAACTAGAAGACGTTGCAGAGGGTAAAACTATAGAGCATAACAGATTGGAAGGCAGTCAAAAATAATTGGCAAGTGGTACTATGGGATGAAGCGCTGGCATGGGCCGCATCAGATCAGTCAGAATGCTCATGACACATCCATTTTAGTGCGTGATGGGTAATAAATAGGGACAGAGATGAGAGAGAGCAAAATATTTTAAGTAAAATTGTTTATTTCAAAGAGGGTCACGTATTTCTACTAATGGCTGTGACCTTGGATGCTATCTTCAGTCATTTGGAGTTTTTTTTAATGGGAATCATAATATTTGATTCAAGATATGAAAATATTGGCAAATTATACGTATAAAATGATACATTATTCAAGGTCATGGCAAGGTTTAGTCAAGGTGGAATAGGCAAGTATGTTTTCAGTTCTAGTAGGAATTAACTCGGAACAATGTAAAATACAATGTTAGATGCAGGTTGGAAGAAGCATAAGGGGTCATGTGTCATTACCAATAAACATGATTTCAAAGGTAATTATCGAAGGTCATTCGAAGGTTGAGTTTTTTTTAATGGAAATGCGTATTTGTGACATGGGATTTGGAAAGAGCAGACAGTGATTTGAACTATAAGTTATAACTAATGTCTGTATTGGAAAAAAATAAATACATCACGGCGTGTAAATGTTACTGCAGCATTGCCAAGAAAGAAGAAACATAAATAAAACGTAGATCATTGATTTACAAGTCGCTGAATGACTCCCTCCGGCTCTCATTCCCCTGATGTCCCTTCCGCTGTGAATCTATCATTATGCTTTGCTGTATCCCTCCTGTATTCTAAGGTGATACCTACTAGAACTAAAAAACATTTTTGCTTATTAGATCTTCATTGAGCTATCCATGACCTAGAATAATGAGTCATTTTATATGTGAAATTTTCCGCTCATCTCAAATTTTAAATCGAATATGAGGGTTCACATCAAAAACTTTAACCTCCAAATTACAGTCATTAGTAGCAATGTGTTACCCTCCTTGCCACCTACAACTTCCATCTAGGAGATTTTTCTGTATCTCATCTCCATAAGGAATTATTCCCCATTATGGATTAATTTGGACCACCCTGTTTATATACAGGGTTTTCATTTTAACTGAAGACATCGAAATATCTCGAAAACTACACATTAGATCAAAAAGAAAGCTGTAATTGCAATTTGTTTGTCTCGGAGGGGGACATCCAATGATACCCCACTCGACCCACCACCCTACCTCGCGCGTGACTGGCGAGGGGCAACTTTGAAATGCGCAATAGGAACCACAGTTTCTTACTGCACATTACGATTCTACGTAAAAATTTACATCCGTTTTGTCTGAAGCATTTCCTTCGTTTCACCACAGTTGGCGCTGTAATCGGGGGAATATTAGAGAGCCTGTATAGGGAGAGAGTGACCTTAGGTGAAGTTGGCCGTGATTGGTTGATTAGCTTTGGCGCCATTTTTCTGCCAAACGTCTCTCGCGCTTCCTATGTTAGCCGTGAAGTTCAGAGGACTTTTGGAAACGATTAAAAGGTATTTGAATTATTGAGATACTTGTTATGCGTTGTGCATGCATTTTCGATTTACTTGTATATCGTTTTTAGTACGTAATTAGCGTTTGTGTGCATTCTGGTAGCATCACAAACTTTTCTGAAGCCAATATCTGACAGTCCTTGCTGGAAACGGAAAGTTCCTGTAATCGTTGTGCCTTGCTCATTCGACTTTATAGCGTCAAACTTTATTTCGTTCCGAATCAGAACACTAGGCATTATTTTAGTTTCAGTATTATTGCCTGACTGTTGACGCAGGCAAGTAGTAGGCACGTTTTCCGCAGTTGTCGTGGTTGCTCAAACATTATTCGTAGTAAATAATTGTAGGTACTCTTGAAGACAGTTTTTAATAGGCCTACTTGCTGTTGGTTAGAAGGGATATTGTAGCTTTCTTGTTATATTTGGTCGTTATTACAGTAGCCTACACTACATTACCAGATTTTTGTAATCTTTTCGTTTGTTATCTACGAGAGGTATTCCAGATTTTTGCTTGTGACATGCAAAAAGTTTGAAGACGCGACAAGAAGTACTAATACGTCTCACACTTTTTACACATTGCTTACGACTTTCATTCATCTGGCGTAATACAGGTACGTTATGCGTTATGTACTTCCGATACAAAACAAATGCTATACACTATATTTTTTATTTACGTTACTTTCATTGCAATATGTCTAGTAAACGAACTTTAAAGGAGATAAATGCAAGTAACGAATAATTTTTACAGCCACTGTACCACATTTCCCTGCGCTGTACGTAATAGGCCACTATGAGTATACTACAGCTGTAAAGAAAGGCATTTAACGAATGATTTCACCATATTGTCTTGCCCTTTTGATTCTGTGAGTGTGTACTCCACTACTCCACTACTGGCCATTCAAAAGTCTCGCCCGCAGTTTGGCCGCCGTATCGTCCGGTTGGCCACTCTCTTCCAAACAGGCTCCCTAGGGAATATGAATGGGTTCACAATTGTAATTTACGACATGCTACTCAATGGGTCTTAAATATACAGTGGCACGCTGGACCTACCTCCATAGTGCGACGGTAGGACAGACCAGTATTTCATAACTTCTAATTGGAAATCCCGTTCGCAACGTTGTATTCCTCCGATATATCAAACAGGGGACTACTCTACGCACCACCGTGGCCATATAACGAACTACATAGTGGCCCTAAACATTACAATACTTGAGCATTATTTATTGCCAGCACACCTACCTATCATTTGAAGAACAGACGTGCAAGTGGACGATGAACGTTGGAGCCGCAGAAAAAAAAAAAACCTGAAATGTTACTGATTTACGGGGAATGTAGCAGAAAGGCTGCTGTTGCCTTGTACGCCTCGGGTTTTCTAGAGAAAGCTCGTTCTCGTTTGTTCTTTTACAAGGTTGTGAACGACTTTATATCTGATGGCAGCTTACAGATCGGCAAAAGGAAAGAAAGCAAACGTGTCACAGGTGAAGATAATGAAATACTTGTTCTACTGGCAGTGCACCGCAACCCACGGATAGGAGCTCGGCAATTACGCTGCGGGTCCGGTATGTTTGAAGCTATTATTGTCACAATACCTCACCGTCATAAGTCTCGTCGATACCACGTGTCACTGCATCAAGATTTTTACGGCGCCGATTTCTGTAACAGGATGAACGGACACGTCAAGACATGTAAATGACCCCCACATTCTTTGCGGAGGCACCATTTTTCGATGAGCCTACAGTCACGAACCAGGGAAGTGACAGGTCTGTCACCATTGGTTAAGAAAATTTGACCATCAACGTCCTTGGACAGTTAACGTATGGTGTGTGGAATCATGGGGAACAAATTCATTGGTCCGTATTTTATTGACAGCACGTGAAATGGATGCAAATACCGAACGTTTTTGGAACAAGGAATACCGCTACTACTGCAGGATTCTGTCCTGGACGTTCGACAACGTATGTAGTTTCAGCATGACTGTTCCCAGAGCATTAAGCAACTGAAGCACGGGAGGTATCAGACCGTGTTTAAATTGGTCGGAGGATCGGCAAAGGTGACCTATTAATTGTCCCGCTAGGCCCCCGGATTTCTTTCTGGGGGGATATTTAAAAGATAAGGTGTACCAGCAAGTGTCAACAGGCCGTTAAGGCATGGTCGACCGTATCAGAAACGCCTGTGCAGACATTCCCTCAGCTATGCTTCTGTCCTATGTACGGTCGTTTGAAAAGCGGATCACTAAGGGTACTGAAGCTGACTGTATTAAGTTTAAGTACTTACTCTAATTGGAAAACTAGAACACCGTTAGCCTCGAGCCATGTCCACAATGGCGTGTCGTGTAGTTCGTCATAAGTATTTCAGAGGAATACTTCGTTGCAAATTGGGTTTCCAATTAGAAGTTATGAAATACTGACCTGACCTATCCTCGCAACACAGAGGTAGGTCCAACGTGCCAATGGGTATTAAAGGGCCATTCGGTACTATGTCGTTATTTACGATTGTGTACACATACATATTACTCCGATTACAGCGGCACCTGTGGCGAAACGAAGAAGATGCTTCATACAAAACGTATGTAGAGTTTTCCGTACAATCATAATCTGCAACAAAAAAAACGGGAGTTCGCATTAAAGATTTCAAAGCGGGATGGGGGATCGAATGTGGTATCATTGCACGTCCCCCTCCGAGACAAACAAATTGGAATTATAACTTTTTTTGATGTGATGTGTAGTTTTCGAGATATTTCGATGTCTTCAGTGTAATGAACACCCTGAAGGTTAAAATGGAAATGAGCGTATGACATCGTTGGCCGGGAGGCATCATCCGGGGAAGCTCGGCCTCCAAGTGCCAGTCTTACTTCAGTCGACGTCACATTGGGCGACTTGTGTGCCGGTGATGAGGATGAAATGATGATGAGTACAACACAACACCTAGTCCCCGAGTGGAGAAAATCTCCAACCCGGCCAGTAATCGCACCCGGGTTCGCTTGCATGGGAGGCGAGGACATTACTACCCAGCTAAGTAGGCGGACGCCCTGAAGGCTAATTACGAACGAATGCGACTTACGCAGATTAGGTAGCTACGACAGAATTGCTTGATAAGCATAGAAATAATACGTCACCTGTTCGCGAAAATATTACAGCTGCTTAGAAATATGGAGCCTAGATCTTCAACAACAGTTAACGTTTTATCTCCTAATGGCACTACTTTCACGGTATGTCAAATTCTGGAGAAATGTACTTATTTTTTACGAATTTACTGGCATTAACTAAAGCAAGATACCTTTATGTCACTTTTCTCTGCTCGATACGTTCATTGGGTTATTGGTTGGTTTCCTGCCAGAAAATTTTATGAAGCAATAACACCTTTGAAGTTTATTGATGTAGAATCATTTTTAGAAAAGAGGAATACTAATTTTTTTCATATTTTAACTAATAGATGAATGCTGTGGCATACATTTGACCCACAAGTTCACTACGAATATTATGTCGGAAAACTGTTTCCGGAAATAAAAGCCGGGTACTATTAACAGAAAAATTCCAAGAAAACGTGAGATATGGCACAGGATTTACTCTTTTGTAATTAGTGAACTACGTAAATAATGTGGTTTTTTAATTTTCCACTTCTTATTGGAAAAATAGTTTCTTATATTCGGATGTTTTGACCCGTCCTGGCGATGGAATTTCTTAGTATGGTAAGCTGAATACGTTTCCTAATTCGACAATTATACACTCCTGGAAATTGAAATAAGAACACCGTGAATTCATTGTCCCAGGAAGGGGAAACTTTATTGACACATTCCTGGGGTCAGATACATCACATGATCACACTGACAGAACCACAGGCACATAGACACAGGCAACAGAACACGCACAATGTCGGCACTAGTACAGTGTATATCCACCTTTCGCAGCAATGCAGGCTGCTATTCTCCCATGGAGACGATGGTAGAGATGCTGGATGTAGTCCTGTGGAACGGCTTGCCATGCTATTTCCACCTGGCGCCTCAGTTGGACAAGCGTTCGTGCTGGAACTGCAGAAGCGTGAGACGACGCTTCATCCAGTCCCAAGCCTGCTCAATGGGGGACAGATCCGGAGATCTTGCTGGCCAGGGTAGTTGACTTACACCTTCTAGAGCACATTGGGTGGCACGGGATACATGCGGACGTGCATTGTCCTGTTGGAACAGCAAGTTCCCTTGCCGGTCTAGGAATGGTAGAACGATGGGTTCGATGACGGTTTGGATGTACCGTGCACTATTCAGTGTCCCCTCGACGATCACCAGAGGTGTACGGCCAGTGTAGGAGATCGCTCCCCACACCATGATGCCGGGTGTTGGCCCTGTGTGCCTCGGTCGTATACAGTCCTGATTGTGGCGCTCACCTGCACGGCGCCAAACACCCATACGACCATCATTGGCACCAAGGCAGAACCGACTCTCATCGCTGAAGACGACACGTCTCCATTCGTCCCTCCATTCACGCCTGTCGCGACACCACTGGAAGCGGGCTGCACGATGTTGGGGCGTGAGCGGAAGACGGCCTAACGGTGTGCGGGATCGTAGCCCAGCTTCATGGAGACGGTTGCGAATGGTCCTCGCCGATACCCCAGGAGCAACAGTGTCCCTAATTTGCTGGGAAGTGGCGGTGCGGTCCCCTACGGCACTGCATAGGATTCTACGGTCTTGGCGTGCATCCGTGCGTCGCTGCGGTCTGGTCCCAGGTCGACGGGCACGTGCACCTTCCGCCGACCACTGGCGACAACATCGATGTACGGTGGAGACCTCACGCCCCACGTGTTGAGCAATTCGGCGGTACGTCCACCCGGCCCCCCGCATGCCCACTATACGCCCTCGCTCAAAGTCCGTCAACTGCACATACGGTTCACGTCCACGCTGTCGCGGCATGCTACCAGTGTTAAAGACTACGATGGAGCTCCGTATGCCACGGCAAACTGGCTGACACTGACGGCGGCGGTGCACAAATGCTGCGCAGCTAGCGCCATTCGACGGCCAACACCGCGGTTCCTGGTGTGTCCGCTGTGCCGTGCGTGTGATCATTGCTTGTACAGCTCTCTCACAGTGTCCGGAGCAAGTATGGTGGGTCTGACACACCGGTGTCAATGTGTTCTTTTTTCCATTTCCAGGAGTGTATTTATAAGCAATGAAAAGGCACCAAAAACTTGTTAAGGGGTGAGTGAGTCCGTAGCACCACTGAGACATATCCGAATGTCTCTTTCTCTGTCGAAATGAACAAGTCATTGAAATGATTTCTTCTCTGAAAAGACAGTGTTTAACAGTTTGACCGATGACGTATGTGAGATCGTGGGCGATACCTCTACGTTCGGAGTAAAACAAGACATCACTAACGACGAGAACTCAACTTCCTTTTGGCACCTATGCATGTTCTAAATTTTTCTTGCTGTTCGCCTGTTTCTCAGTTGGTTGTGAGCTAATGGCGGTGGTAGTTACAGGAGAAATATTTGTACTCTCGACGAATAAATGTTATGAAACAAAGATGATATTACCAAGACGCCCCAGTTTTAGTGATTTCGGTTAACTCAGCAGATCTGGATCTCAACACGGTGATAATCTATAGATGATAATTTCGTAATTGAGTACTGAAAGAGAAGTAGATAGAAAAGCAACGGGTACGATGTTAAGTTAAGTGTATAATAACTACGCATACAAAAATATTAATCCTTGCCATGTGACGTCAGGTTAACAGCATATGCCTCTGCCTCACACTCTTATGCGGCCTCAATGGAGCCAGGAGGGGATTTCATAAATTTCAGCTACAAGCCCCACCTACCTGACACCACTAATTGGTTTTTAGATCATATGTGATTATTGGTCCATCCTGATGCAGAACACTACTGTTTATTTCTTTCCACAAAGTAGTTTAAGCGCAACACCGCTATGACCAATGGGTTTCTTTATTCTAAGACATGCAAAGATTAGCGTCAGAAAAGAGTCTTACGAAAACCGTTATAACATGCGTTCTTTCGGTGTGAATAGCTTTATAAGACAATTTTTTTATATTACAGTTTTCCATAATTTCTGTGTTTGTTGCAGTGTTTCAGCATACAACATGTCATCTCCAAGGCGCGAGAGACACGTATTAAAAAGTACCAACATGTGAACTTAGAAAAAGTCAGTGTTATTACTACTGGAAGTTTTGGCAGAGTTGTGAATTCAGGTTCGGTGAAAGCTAGATTATAACATAATCATGTCATTTACCTATCTTCGTTGGTCAGCGTTTATTTCTGACCTGTGTAAGTTTTCTTAAAACAGTGAGGATTGTGTTGTTAAAAAAACACACAAACGCTTATGGATCTCTCTCTCTCTTTCTCTCTCTCTCCGTCAAACACACACGCACGCACACACACACACACACACACACACACACACACACTCACTCACTCTCACACACATAAGCAGTGTTATTATTGCCGGAATTTTCATGCAGTTAGGTGAGCGTTGGGTTATAACATAACCATGTCATTTACTCACCACAGTCGGTCTGTGTTCGTCTTTTTTTGTTTTTGTTTTTTGTTTTTGCTCTAAGAATACGGAAAATCATAAAATTATCACTTTGGCAGTGATTCGAAACATTATCTCATCTTGTTGTTGATGTGTGTCTGAGACGTATTGCACACTGCGAGAAGATTTTGAAAGCTGTAGCAAGAGTTCTGACAACTTCTGTTCCTTGCTTAGGTTTCTGTGTGTGACTTTTTTTGTTTCGTATGGGGTGGCAAGGAGGGGGGAAACGTGTGTGTGTGTGTGTGTGTGTGTGTGTGTGTGTGTGTGTGTGTGTGTGAGTGAGTGTGTGTGTGATCTTTTAATAATACAATCTTTACTGCTATAGAGAACTGACACAGGACCGAAATAAGACACAGACAAGCGAGCGCGTGCGCACTCACACATACACACACACACACACACACACACACACACACACACATACACACACACACACACACATAGAGAGACACACGAACACACGAAAAGATTCCAAAGAAAAAATAATATTATAAAACTATTCACACAATACAGTATCTATAATCAACCAATATAAATGTAATAAGAGTTTTCGTAATGTTCTGTAACAATGCTAATTAATTTTTGGTGGTTTAGAATAAAGGAAACCGCTGATGATGTCGGTATTTCACTGAACTAGGTTGGAAAAGAAAATAAACAATAGTGTTCTCCTTCAAGGCAGACCCACCACACCATAAGTTTTTAGGTTGGCGTGATGCAGCAGAAGAGTTTACAACTCGTAATGATTGGTTATTATATCGATCTGGTAGAGCTACCACATTAGGGGTGTATTAAATCCAGAGGCCGATTTTCAAAGTGTTCCGAGATATTTCTTATGAGATTTAGATGGGTTGATTTAGCGACGCAGTCGAGGTACGGTAGGGTGGCTGGGTATTCGTCACGCAAGAGAAGTATATGTACAATCCTGTGGGCACGGCTGTTGTTATCTTCGAAGATGGGAGTGTCCACAACATACTTACCGTGAAGATACAAAAGAGAGGCAACATCTGAACAACGAAATTATTCACAGAAACAGCCATGTTCACATACCTAGTAACCTGAAGAAGGGGGGTAAAGTCATGGTACAGAGGACATCTAAAAAAATCTCAAGAACCACCACAGACCGAAACTGCACCCTCCGAATTTAATAAGAGGCAAAATTTAGACTAGCCAGTCCACACTACATGTCACTGGTCAGCCACTGTCCAGCTTTTCTATATTGTTTGACTTTGAAAATATGCAGCTTTATGTGCCAGTGTGAGCAATGGCCTTCAACAGAATACCCGACTACAAAATTGGGTTGCATGCAGTTCCCTTCGCGGTGTCCTACTTGAAACAGGTTGAAATGGATTTTCATTCGCTGACAGAAATCCTTGTCTTCCTGTGCAGTCGCTTTTGGTTACGATCTCTTTACTCCTGTTCCTACGGCGTGTCACATGACTGACAATAGTAAACTGTTCCTACTGGACGAGATGCACAGTCCATATTGCTATACTCAAAAAAAAAGGCAACATCTTTTCCATCCCCTCAATAGCACGTCAAAGCACAATGTCTCCTCTGCTATTCTGTCACATTTCCTTGTCACCTCATCTTACATCACTGATTGTGTACAGCCAACTGGCTCATACGCACTTCTGGTACTTTACTGCTATGAGTCACATCAGAATTTTAGGGACACATGACCATCTGGTACCAGTTATCTACCGTCTACAAGTATCTAAAGCGGCTAGAGCTACAGAAATCTGAATGGAGACACCCTTGCGTGAATTCATGATAGCTGTTGGGAACCTGTGAAGCAGCAACAATACCTGCAAAAAATTATTAGAGTTCAATCATTTATTCTCAATGTTCACGTGTCGTCGTACTTCCACACCAACTTGAGCTGTTGCTCATTAAGTTGCATTTCGTTCCACGCCCAGGCGAGGTTTAGCGACCCCAGTGCAATGGCAGGTTACCAGTGAACATGCGCGGCCATTGCCCAGTGCATACTCCGAATTGTACGATGGACCTTTACAATCCATCCATGATGTGTCTGGTGTCAATAATCGTGTGGTTGGTTATCTGCTCCCTACTCCATGTAGGCAGCCGGAGGTGCTTGAGTGTTAAGCACGAACATGGATCAAAAATGGTTCACATGGCTCTGAGCACTATGGAACCTAACATCTGAGGTCATCAGTCCCCTAGAACTTAGAACTACTTAAACCTAACTAACCTAAGGCCATCACACACATCCATGCCCGAGGCAGGATTCGAGCGTGGATCCATAGAGGCCTTGTTGCCTTGTTGCTGGCTTCTTCTCTGAAATTCAGTGTTGGCAGCATCCTCTGTTGTGGTCTTGTTGGAAGACACTCAGTTCTTCCATCAACAGATGGTGGGCATCGATCAGCATGAAGTTCATCAGGTGGGGACCGTCATCTTGAGCACATCTCCAGCTAGTTCATAGACCGTGCTGAAGTATCTGGAACATAGATTCACTACACTACTTGTATCATGGAATAGAGTGTTACTGTTACTGCTTTGAATGGCACCGATCACAATGACCATCTCATTATGAGAGCTGGAGGGATGGGATACTTAAAAGGAGCTAGTTTGCAGCTACGATGCAAGACTCAGTTCGTAATGGCTACACGTGCCCTTCTTATCTTGCTATACTTGCCTAACAGGCGGTTAACTGCTGAGTCAGTTCCTCGCTATGTGTCCTTGTGAAAGTGATACAGTTCCTTGTTACAAGTCTTGTGAGCTAAAGAACATCCTTGGGTCGCTTCCTCTGGTTTTCAGTCACAGACTCCTTTCTGCTGAATGCGTATCCTCACTTGGAAGGCAGTGTCGTAATGTGTCGCCGATATGATCTATTTTCGACGTACTGGCTCGCTTCCTGCATCTACCCCTGTCTCTCGTATGACTTGAGTTTACCTGTGGATATGCGAATGAGTTTCAATACGTTTATTATAATTTCTACTCCTTACTATTTTGTGCCACAACATGACTCTTGTAAAGCTGAGTTTTCTCATTCATAGTAGCTGAACCGCTCAGAAACAAAGCCAGAACCGTTGCCAGCTAATCAGCAGTACAGCATAATACACCATCGCTTAGTATCACACACCAAAAGCTTTAACGCACTGTCTTTGACTATTACTATACAACCACCTCTGGCCGTAATAACGGCCTTGATATGCCTGGGAATTGAGTCAAACAGAGCTTTGATAACATGTACAGGTGCAGCTTCAACACGATTCCACAGTTCATCAAGAGTAGTGACTGGCGTATTGTGACGTGCCACTTGCTCGGCCACCATTGTCCAGACGTTTTCAGTTGGTGAGAGATCTGGAGAATGTGCTGGCCAGGGCAGCAGTCGAACATTTTCTGTATCCAAAAAGGCCCGTACAGTACCTGCGATATGCGTCCTGCATTATCCTGCTGAAATGTAGGGTTTCGCAGGTATGGAATGAAGGGTAGAGCCACGGGTCGTAACACATCTGAAATGTAATATCCACTGTTCAAGGTACCGTCAGTACGAACAAGGGGTGACCGAGACGTGTAACCAATGGCACCACATAACATCAGGCCGGGTGATACGCCAGTATGGCGATGACGAATACACGCTTCCAATGTACGTTCACCGCGATGTCGCCAAACACGGATGCGACAATCATGATGTAAACAGAACCTGGATTCATCGGAAGAAATGTCGTTTTGCCATTCGTGCAAAAAAAAAAATGGTTCAAATGGCTCTGAGCACTATGGGAATTGACATCAGAGGTCATCAGTCCCCTAGAACTTGGAACTACTTAAACCTTACTAATCCAAGGACATCACACACATCCATGCCTCATGCCCCGGTCGCGCGGTTCCTGACTGAACCACATAGAACCACTCGGTCACAACGGCCGGCGCCATTGGTGCACCCAGGTTCGTAGTTGCGTACAGCATCGCACGCGCTCCTGTCTGAGATGCAGCGTCAAGGGTAACCGCAGCCATGGTCTCCGAGCTGATAGTCCATGCTGCTACAAACGTCGTCGAACTGTTCGTGCAGATGGTTGTTGTCTTGCAAACGGCCCCATCTGTTGACTCAGGGATCGAGACGTGGAGGGACGATCCGTTACAGCCATGCGGATAAGATGCCTGTCATCTCGACCCCTAGTGATAGGAGGCCGTTGGGATCCAGCACGGCGTTCCGTATTACCCTTCTCAACCCACTGGTTCCATACTCTGCTAACAGTCATTGGATCTCGACCAATGCGAGCAGTGTCATCCTAACCGCCGTCTGCTTCACGTCTGCTGTGCAGCGAGCTACCTTGATTTAAGTATTAACTGTATTTTTCCTACTTGTCACTTCTTCTTCCGTGTGTTTTTGCTTTTAGGAAGCTTTAATTGTCGAGTGCTATTAATAGTGTTCCATAGATTTCGTGTTTGTTTTGAATACAGTCAGAGAGGGTCCCTTTAGTCAACCATAGTGCCAGTAGTGCTAGTGTTTGTTTTGATTACAGTCCAGAGACAGGTAGTGCTATTTTCATTGTTTTCTACAAGAAGTGGCTAGCAATCACAGTTTAGTCAATAATCAGCCGCCTTTAGTGAATTAGCAGTCTAGTTAAAAGTTGATTAAGTCTCTTCAATAAATTGATTCCCTAGGATGGATGGGATGTGTGACTGCTGTGTACGGACGCAGGAGGAGCTGGCCACTCTTCGAGAACAGCTGAGCGTGTTGATGGACGCGGTCAGCCGTCTTGAGGCAGCTGCCTCGGAGTGTAGCGGCAGTGGGGAGTCTGGTGCGTCGCAAGGTACACCCCAGGTGTTACATGCTTCACCCACTGTCCCTGCTCTCGAGACATCTTCGCGGGTACCGGGCGCGGTTGGGCCACCCTCTCCCCAAGGGGAGTGGCGGGTTCAGCGGCGTTCGCGGCGCACGAGGAGGAGGGTCAATGTGGAGGCTGGCCGTGTGGTATCGCCCGCTCTGCGTGTGAGTGGACACGTGGCTGCTCCTTCAGCAAGCTCCGAGCAGGCACACGGGGGGTGGGGTTTATTAGTTATTGGGAGCTCCAACGTTAGGCGGGTGATGGAGCCCCTTAGGGAAATAGTTGAAAGGTCAGGGAAAAAGGCCAGTGTTAATTCTGTCTGCTTGCCGGGGGGGTCTCATCCGAGATGTGGAGAAGGCCCTACCGGCGGCGATAGAGAGCACTGTGTGCACCCGACTGCAAATTGTTACTCATGTCGGCACCAATGACTCCTGCCGTCTGGGTTCAGAGGTCGTCCTCAGTTCGTACAGGCGGTTGGCGGAATTGGTGAAGGTGGAAAGCCTCGCTCGCTGGGTGGAATCAGAGCTAACTATTAGTAGTATCGTTCCCAGAACCGATCACGGTCCTCTGGTTCGGAGCCGAGTGGAAGGCTTAAACAGAGGCTCAGACGATTCTGCGGAGATCTGGGGTGCAAATTTCTCGACCTCCGCTATCGGGTGGAGAAATGTGGGGTCCCCCTGAATAGGTCAGGCGTGCACTACACGCCGGAAGCAGCTACAAGGGTAGCGGAGTACGTGTGGAGTGCACATGGGGTTTTTTTAGGTTAGAGAATTCCCTCCCTAGGCCCGACAAGACGCCTCCTGAGACGCGGCAAGGGAGGAGTAGGCAAAATGCAACAGGGAATAACAATGTTAATGAGCTAATAGTAAACTACAGGAAAGTCTATAGAAAGGTCCCAGAATTGCTCTCATTAATAAACGGTTACAACGCCCATATAGTACTAGGGACAGAAAGTTGGCTGAAACCAGACGTAAACAGTAATGAAATACTAAACTCAGGTTGGAATGTATACCGCAGAGACAGACTGGACAGTGAAGGGGGAGGCGTGTTTATAGCGATAAGAAGTGCAATAGTAGCGAAGGAAATTGACGGAGATTTGAATTGTGAAATGATTTGGGTGAAGGTCACGGTTAAAGCAGGCTCAGACATGGTAATTGGATGTCTCTATAGGTCCCCTGGCTCAGCAGCGGTTGTGGCTGAGCACCTGAAGAATAATTTGGAAAATATTTCGATTAGATATCCCCACCATGTTATAGATCTGGGTGGAGATTTTAGTTTGCCGGATATAGACTGGGAGACTCAAACGTTCATAACGGGTGGCAGGGACAAAGAATCCAGTGAAAGTTTTTAAAGTGTTTTATTTGAAAACTACCTTGAGCAGTTAAACAGAGAACCGACTCGAGGTGATAACATATTTGACCTTCTGGTGACAAACAGACCCGAACTATTTGAAACAGTTAATGCACAACAGGGAATCACCGATCATAAAGCGGTTACTGCATCGATGATTTCAGCCGTAAATAGAAATATTAAAAAGGAAGAAAGATTTTTCTGTTTAGCAAAAGTGACAATAAGCAGATTACAGAGTACCTGACGGCTCAACACAAAAGTTTTGTCTCAAGGACAGATAGTGTTGAGGATCAGTGGACAAAGTTCAAAACCATCGTACAATATGGGTTAGATGAGTATGTGCCAAGCAAGATCGTAAGAGATGGGAAAGGGCCACCGTGGTACAACAACCGAGTTAAAAAAGTGCTGCGGAAGCAAAGGGAAGTTCACAGCAAACATAAACATAGCCAAAGCCTTGCAGAAAAATAAAAATTACTCGAAGCGAAATGTAGTGTGAGGAGGGCTATGAGAGAGGCGTTCAATGAATTGGAAAGTAAAGTTCTATGTACTGACTTGGCAGAAAATCCTAAGAAATTTTGGTCTTATGTCAAAGCGGTAGGTGGATCAAAACAAAATGTCCAGACACTCTGTGACCAAAATGGTACTGAAACAGAGGATGACAGACTATAGGCTGAAATACTAAATGTCTTCTTCCAAAGCTGTTTCACAGAGGAAGACTGCGCTGTAGTTCCTTCTCTAGATTGTCACACAGATGACAAAATGGTAGATATCGAAATTGACGACAGAGGGATAGAGAAACAATTAAAATCGCTCAAAAGAGGAAAGACCGCTGGACCTGATGGGATACCAGTTCGATTTTACACAGAGTATGCGAAGGAACGTGCCCCACTTCTTGCAGCGGTGTACCGTAGGTCTCTAGATGAGCGTAGCGTTCCAAAGGAGTGGATAAGGGCACAGGTCATCCCCGTTTTCAAGAAGGAACGTCGAACAGATGTGCAGAACTATGGACCTATATCACTGACGTCGATCAGTTGCAGAATTTTGGAACACGTATTTTGTTCGAGTATAATACTTTTCTGGAGACTAGAAATCTAGTCTGTAGGAATCAGCTTGGGTTTAGAAAAAGACGATCGTGTGAAACCCAGCTCGTGCTATTCGTCCACGAGACTCAGAGGGCCATAGACACGGGTTCACAGGCAGATGCTGTGTTTCTCGACTTCCGCAAGGCGTTCGATACAGTTCCCGACAGTCGTTTAATGAACAAAGCAAGAGCATATGGACTATCAGACCAATTGTGTGATTGGATTGAGGAGTTCCCAGATAAAAGAACGCAGCATGTCATTCTCAATGGAGAGAAGTCTTTCGAAGTAAGAGAGATTTCAAGTGTGACGCAGGGGAGTGTCGTAGGACCAATGCTATTCACAATATACATAAATGACCGTGTGGATGACATCGGAAGTTCACTGAGGCTTTTTGCGGATGATGCTGTGGTGTATCGAGGGGTTGTAACAATGGAAAATTGTACTGAAATGCAGGAGGATCTGCAGCGAATTGACGCATGGCGCACGGAATGGCTATTGAATCTCAATGTAGACAAGTGTAATGTGCTGCGAATACATAGAAAGATAGATCCCTTATCATTTAGCTACAAAATAGCTGGTCAGCAAATAGATGCAGTTAATTCCATAAATTATCTGGGAGTACGCATTAGGAGTGATTTAAAATGGAATGATCATATAAAGTTGATCGTCGGTAAAGCAGATGCCAGACTGAGATTCATTGGAAGAATCCTAAGGAAATGCAATCCGAAAACAAAGGAAGTAGGTTACAGTACGCTTGTTCGCCCACTGCTTGAATTCAGCTCAGCAGTGTGGGATCCGTACCAGACAGGTTTGATGGAAGAAATACAGAAGATCCAACGGAGAGCAGCGCGCTTCGTTACAGGATCATTTAGTAATCGCGAAAACGTTACGGAGATGATAGATAAACTCCAGTGGAAGACTCTGCAGGAGAGACGCTCAGTAGCTCGGTAAGGGCTTTTGTTAAACTTTCGAGAACATACCTTCACCGAAGAGTCAAGCAGTATATTGCTCCCTCCTACGTATATCTCGCGAAGAGACCATGAGGATAAAATCAGAGAGAGCCCACACAAAGGCATACCGACAATCCTTCTTTCCACGAACAATACGAGACTGGAATAGAAGGGAGAACCGATAGCGGTACTCAGGGTACCCTCCGCCACACACCGTCAGGTGGGTTGCGGAGTATGGATGTAGATGTAGATGTAGATGCGATAAATCGCAATCGCGATTGGCTACAATCCGACCTTTATCAAAGTCTGAAACGTGATGGTACGCATTTCTTCTCCTTACACGAGGCATGACAACTACGTTTCATCAGGTAACGCCGGTATGTGTATTTGTATGTGTATGAGAAATTGGTTGGAAACTTTCCTCATGTCAGCACGTTGTAGGTGCCGCCACTAATGCCAACCTTGTGTGAATGCTCTGAAAAGCTAATCATTTGCATATTACAGCATCTTCTTCCTGTCGGTTAAATTTCGCCTCTGTACCACGTCATCTTCGTGATGTAGCAGTTTTAATGGCCAGTAGCGTAATTTTATAAGCATACATTAGGCGTACTGAAAAATTTATCTATTAAAGAGCAGTTTTCTTTCTACGCAATTCTAGTAAAGCCGATTTGTCGTGGTTACTGTAAAACAGCTTTCTTTGATTTATTTCAAACACTGATACAACGATCAAACTTTTCACGGTAATTAATGCTCCAGAAGCATGGTATTTTACAAATTTAGTTTTGACCAAACTGCATTTCTGGTAGCTGGAGTCGGAGGTTTTGATTAATTCTGCCTTTTGAGATCTTGTAGTGATATTTCTATGAAAACTTTCATCATATAACACATATTTCATTATTCTAACCCAGAAGTCAACTGTCAGTTTCCATAGATATGGGTTCAAAAATATTTTCATAATAATCTTCATTCTCTATTTCATTCCCAGGGGGCTGACTGCCCAAAAATACAGAATTACTTTTTTTTATTTGTAATCGAAAGCCAAATTCAAGTTGATATAGATTTTGCCGCAATACTTTTTTTATAATGAAATATTGCCACTACTAATTGTTTATACCCTAAATCAACCCTTAATGGTAAAATTTCGGAAAGTCCCTTCTTCAACGATGTGTACAGTACAGGATCAACACCCTCTCAAAATTTTAAGTTTGTTTGCATAGCAGTTTGAACTGGGCAGTGATGTGACAGTGAATCAGTCAGTATATTTCCTCGTATATACAAAGATTTTGGTTCTTCTTATTAGTTCGGTAGCGGTTAACACAAAGAACTTAAGAGAAGCGTTGTTTGCCAACTGTGAACGTTTACATCGCTGTAATCGAAATAAATACGGTGTCTGAAAGAGGATAAATTACCGTGCTCCTAGAATCTCACATGTTGTGTAATGAAAGGCAAGGCCTTAACGCCACTGCAGTGATAAGCGTGTCAAAGCTGTAAGCGCTGCAGTGGCTAGCGAAATAAGAAGTCATTGCACGGTGACAGTCAGTTAATCCACTCTACAGTATGGACCATAGACCATTGCCACGTTTGTTAGAACGGTGTTAGAATCCAGCAACATGTCTTCACAACCGGTCGGTTTCAACTGAATAGTGCACCATCTGCCCGTAATGCTCTGACGCCAGAACAAAGACCTGTCCAGCTGCAGAGGCGGATTCCCGGTTCAACTTGCATCACAGCGATAGCTCATTGCGCGTGGGATGTTGCAGAGACGAAAGCCCTCTCCGAGTTGGCATTATCAAGTTCCATTAATTACATTCCCACTGATTCCAGAGAACAGGTACACATATAGCCAGGAATATCCGGACTTTCCTCTCTGTTCCACAAATCACACGTCTCGTTTGGCCAGTCACTTTGAAATATCTGTGAACTGGTCTGTCAGCTATTATCCCTTGATAGTCACTTAGTAGTTATAAACATCAACCATAGAAATAAAATTCAGAAACAGCACTTACATGGGTGAAATTTCATTTCAATATACAGGGTGTCCCAGCTATCTTGTCCACCCAAAATATCCCTGGAACAATAACAGTTATTGGAAAACGACTTTCACCGGTATCAATGTAGGGCTGGAGCCCGTGAATGTACATATTTGGAAACATTCTAAAACGAAAGCATATGTGTTTTTTAACACAAACTTACTTTTTTTTAAATGGACCTCCTATATTTTTTCTTCAGCAATCCGTAGCATGACAAAGCACATACACAATGGCGTTGATTGCATCGCAATATTCCCATTACATCCCGATATATTGAGACGCGAAGTTGACGCTTGAAACACCCGACATGCGCTGCTAGCACACGTCCTGAGGCTCAGGCGTGAACCCCATGCTGCCCGTAATCGCAGCAGGATGGCAGCAGACCGTATTATTCGTTTCGGACCTCTCGATAAGTATGAAAGTGTGATTACGCATGTCAATCACATCGCGATTAGAATGTTTCCGAAAATGTACATTCATGGGCCCCAGCCCTACATTGATACCGGTGAAAGTCGTTTTCCAATAGCTGTTATTGTTCCAGAGATATTTTGGGTGGACGAGATAGCTGGGACACCCTGTATACGTTTTCTCTAGGTGCAGCGACTATTAAAGCACTGAGAACAGGTTTAATGAAATACCAGCCAGAGGAAAAAAATATCATTTTGTTATTCAAGAGGGTTAATCGTTCCTGTGAGTACCAAAGTAAACTTTATTTCATTAAGTTTACATTCTTCTATCACTGAGTCGCTGTTTCCACTGACATGAGGTAGTATGTAGCGAGAACTGCGCAGGTATCATAAAAGAGAGAGACCTGTGAATATAGTAGGAAGTTTGGATACGTCATTAAGATAAAAAAACAGCTTCCTCATTTAACCGTTTAACTTTATAATTATTGAGTTACCAGCATTATATCAAGGGAGCAAGAAAATACGGGAGAATCTAACAGTATGCGACATAAGATCCTTATGTCCCTTCATGAACAATATAATGTAAAAGTTTTCATCCCAGAGCGAGGCTCGTTTAGGAGACGAAACTTCTCTGCTCACAGTAAATAGCCATTCGCCTGCAGCATTCAAAGGTATGGGCTATTACATTTAAGAAATAAATTTCGTAAAGGCTGTTTCCCAAGAAATATGCCATCACTCAACGGATCTTTCGATTTCTTGTCCAGTCACATTTTGAGTAGACTCTGGGATTCATTTATTAAGGATATATTACTCCTAGGTTTCTCTCTCGATTGAGTGACAGTTAAAAAAAAATAATTCACCCTCTTTGTACTCACTGCAGCTGCTTTCGCCAACGCCACGTAAAGTATCTCGGTCCTTTGGACTATCGGTGGCTCCAAGCCTCAAAATCTTGAGAGGTTGCGACCTTACCTATTTGGGCCATGCACTGCAAGTGCGAGACCTACATTGTATTTTTACTGCTTAATTGACGGTTACCATGGCAACCAGTGATGTGCGGAGATGAAGATAAGGATTCCGCACACATCATTGTGATTATCACACGTCAAACGCACAATGAGCACAAGCTGCATTGCAGTAATAATCACATATCATGAAGAGCTTTTGCCTCGCGGAGTGGAGTTGGTGCTGAGAAGTCAGGGGGAGATTTCACAACACCCACAGATAGGCCCGCCGAAGTCGGCATTCTGTGTGGAAGCGTAACTTTGATCTTACCGAAGGCCGGACGCCCGTATCAGACGGCGGTGGCGTCATCGCCTGACGGCAGAGGGACCTTCCGTAAATTCTGAAAACGGCGCCGGTGTTGCACTCGGGCCAGTGACCTCAAACAAAGAGCGCCTCCTAAATCAACGCCGATTGGACACCCATTCGGTGTTCGACAGCGAACGGGAATGATGGTGATTGAGCAGTTCATAAGACGATTATTACTATTGTGTGGGGCCTGGCTCGGAGCGCTTAGCCGGCCGGTGTGACCGAGCGGTTCTAGGCGCTTCAGTCTGGAACCGCGCAACCGCTACGGTTGCAGTTTCGAATCGTGCCTCGGGAATGGAAGTGTGAGATGTCCTTAGGTTAGTTAGGTTTAAGTAGTTCTGAGTTCTATGGAACTTATGATCTCAGATGGTAAGTCCCAAAGTGCTCAGAGCCATATGAACCATTTCCTTTCGGGACGCCAAGTCCGTGTGATAACTATAGAAATTAAAAATTCCCGTTTTGGCTCCGAAAAGGGGCAGTCACCTTTGCTCCGGTCCATGCGACAGAGTGATTACAAAGTACACTATTGGCATTAAATTGCTACACCACGAAGATGACGTGCTACAAATGCGAAATTTAACCGACAAGAAGAGGATGCTGTGATATGCAAATGATTAGCTTTTCAGAGCTGGTGGCGACACCTACAACGTGCTGCTGACGTGAGGAAAGTTTCCAACCGATTTCTCACACACAAACAGCAGCAGACCGGCGTTGCGTGGTGAAACATTGTTGTGATGCCTCGTGTATGGAGGAGAAATGCGTATCATCACATTTCCGGCTTTGATAAAGGTCGAATTGTAGCCTATCGCGATTGCGGTTTATCAGGAGGGTAATACGGAACGCCGTGCTGGATCCCAACGACCTCGTATCACTAGCAGTCGAGACGACAGGCTTCTTATCCGCATGGCTGCAACGGATCATGCAGCCATGTCTCGATACCTGAGTCAACAGGTGGGGACGTTTTGCATGAGAACACCCATCTACACGAACAGTTCGACACCGTTTGCACCTGCATGGACTATCAGCTCGGAGACCATGGCTGCGGTTACCCTTGACGCTGCATCACAGACAGGAGCGCCTGTGATGGTGTACTCAACGACGAACCTGGCGGCACCAATGGCAAAACGTCATTTTTCGGATGAATCGAGGTTCTGTTTACAGCATCATTATGGTCGCATCCATGTTTGGGGAAATCGCGGTGAACGCACATTGGAAGCGTGTATTTGTCATCGCCATACTTGCATATCACCAGGCGTGATGGTATGGGGTGCCATTGGTTACACGTCTCGGTCACCTCTTGTTCGCATTGGCGGCACTTTGAAAAGCTTACGTTATAATTCAGTTGTGTTACCACCCGTGGTTTTACCCTTCATTAGATCCCTGCGAAACCCTACATTTCAGCAGGATAATGCACGACCGCATGTTGCAGGTCTGTACGGGCCTTTCAGGACAAAGAAAATGTTCGACTGCTGCTCTGGCCAGCACATTCTCCAGATCTGTCACCAACTGAAAACGTCTGGTCAATGGTGGTCGAGCAGCTGGCTCGTTACAAAACGCCAGTCACTACTCTTGATGAACAGTGGTATCGTGTTGAAGCTGCATGGGCAGGTGTACCTGCACACGTCATCCAAGTCCTGTTTGACTCAATGCCCAGGCGTATCAACGCCGTTATTACGGCCAGAGGTGGTTGTTCTGGGTACTGATTTCTCAGGATCTATGAACCCAAATTGGGTGAAAATGTAATCACTAGTCAGTTCTAGTTTTTGTCGAATGAATACCCATTTATCAGCTGCATTTCTTCTAGATGTATCAATTTTAATGGCCACCAGTGTAGTTTTGTACGTAGGCGATCGTGTGGGTCAGTCACGGCTGCAACAAGACGCTGATCCACATTGCGGCACCACGAAGGGTCCGGCTGCTGTGGATTCGACGGTCCAGAGAACATCACTGCGTAAATATACGCAGCTCTGGCCGTGTTCAAATAGCTCTTACCGAGACAGATACAGAAGGGCTAGTTGTGGGCCAAATGTGCAATTCAGCGTGTGCCCAATGTCCCGAGCTTCCTTTCATTCATTTTCTCACAAATTTCACTCGACTTTTTTCACACATTTCCAGCCACATCAACCGGAATTATGGCTGTAAAGCAGCAGCAGTTTCGCATTGATAAACACCTAGTAGAAGTCTGGGCTTTCCACCATTGCCAGTTAATAAGGCACTGGCTAAAACCACGCAATTCATATGACCCATAGCCTTAATTATCTTTAATTTTTTTACGGGTGCCGCAACTCGATGATTTACATTAATCGCGCGCACCTCGTCGTAGCCATACGCCTACATGACCAGAACTTATCAGATCATGATTACCGCAGGCGGAGCAGCGTCTTTTATGTCATAAACGGTAGGGTCCCAGCTAACGATTAATGGACTCAAAGAAAGTTAACGGAAGTTAGAGTCCATTAAGGTTTGCTTTTTTTTCATTAACTTAAAAGTTAATCAGTGAGTCGAAAATTTAAATTCTATAATTAACGATTTACGGATGAATGGTCTTGTGTCTAGCACTGAAACTTTATTTAATTATTTTACTTTCAAGATTCTTGCATGAGGTCCTGTACGGTAGAAAAAATGTGTTTCTAAACTCGTATGGAACTTATCTGAGGTTCTCAACATCCTCTCGTAGAACTTCACACTAGATTTGGCTGAATGTTTCAGTGCCGCTCTAGAGCTACCTAAACAGACTAATAACGAGTCACAAAACACATCTTTGATCTACTCTGTCTGCCGACAACCCACTTTCGTTAGGCTGCATCTCGGTCTTCTCCCCAGCCTGTCAAATAATATGCTGATTGAGTTAAAATCGTGGCAAATCTCAAGTATTCCTCTTTCGTCACCAGCTATCTCTGATAAATCTTAGCCTCGTCTTACACACTGGCTCGATACTAACAAATTAGTCAAGGAAGTTGCAAATTAGTCAATGTTTGCAAGTAAAAGTGAGCGTACAGCAGTTGCTTTGATGGTATATGTCCTCCATTTGCTTGCTCTAAGCATGAAGTTTGCCCCAGATTAAGATACTAAAATCGTTTAAATTGGTCTAACTTTTTTATTAACAATTTCGAAAGACTCTCTTTTTCACTATGAGCTATAAATAACAAAAACATAGTGAGCTATAATTTACGCACGAATATCGAACAGTGCTTAATCTTGGATCTACTTATTGTTAGTTATTAAATCCTTATAAAAAGCTGTAATAATTGTTGCAGAGTTTGTTTCATTGAAATTAAACTTGGAGGGTTCAGAGGTTATTTTGTATTAAAAGTATTCAGTATCACAACACCAAAACTAATAGCCCAACAGTACTGTTGAACTGCAGAACAGTAATTAAGCGTAGGAATATGATTTTGTTAGTGCGGGCTGGGATGACGCCAAGTGGAGCGTATCTGCTCAATAAGCAACGATGGCGCAATCAATGTAAACAGTGGATGTGCTAAACTGCAAGCAGACAAGGACCTTAATACGCATAGCAGGCGAGAGAGGGCACGAAGAAACGCTTAAGTTAGCACATAGACAATAGTGGCAAGAAAATAATACAACGCTGTTCTATAACTAGGAAACATCCAGTAACTTCACCTAGAGCTTACTCAAGAACTTCTTTCAGACTTGTCTATCCTGTACTCATGTAGGAGGCCGCATTTGTCAGGCCCCTACAATATCTCAAATACATATTTCTAAGATCTTTAATTTTACACTTTCTAGCATTCTGGTCATTAAGAGCTTCAGTTTCCATCAATATGACGCCACACACAACTGCCAAAAGCTGTTTTCTTGGAACATTATGATGTTGTACTTGTAGATACTATTACAACACGTATAATGAACACGTGAGGTAATGCCAACCCTATCACTCATCCTAGAAGATAGGTTTAAGAAAAGGCAAACCCACGTTTATAACATTTATAAACTTAGAAAAAGCTATTGACATTGTTGTCAATACTCTGTATGAAATTCTGAAAGTGACAGGGATAAAATACAGGGAGCAAAAGGCTACCTACAACTTTAACAGACCCAGATGGCAGTTATAAGAGGCAAGGGGCATGAAAGGAAAGCAGAGGCTCCGAAGGGGATGAGATAGGGTTGTTGCCTATCTAGCACGTTATTTAATCTGTACCCTGGAGAAGCAGTAAAGAACACCAAAGAAAACTTTGGAGAAGGATTTAAAATTCAGAGAAAAGAAATACAAACTTTCAAGCGACATCGTAATTCTGTCATAAACAGCAAAGGACATGGAAGAGCAGTTGAATGGAATGGACATCGTCTTGAAAGGAGGATATAACATGAAAATGAGCAAAACGAAAGCAAGGGTAATGAAATGAAATCAAATTAAATAAGGTGATGATAAGGGAATTAGATTAGCAAACGAGACACCTAAAGTAATAGATGAGTTTTGCTATTTGGCCAGCAAAATAACTGATGGCTGCCGATGTAGAAATGGTATAAATCGTAGACTGGAAATGACATGAAAAGCGTTTCTGAAAAAGAGAAATTCATTAACATCGAAAATAGCCTTAGGTATTAGAAAGTCTTTTCTGAAAGTGTCTGGAGTGTAGCCATGCATGGAAGTGAAACTGGACGATAAACAGTACAGATAAAAATAGAATAGGAGCTTCCGAAATATGTTGCTGTCGAACAAAGTTGAGGATTAGAAAGGTAGATCACGTAAATAATGAGGAGGTGCTGGTTAGAAGTGACGAGACGAGAAACTTGTGACACAACTTGAGCAAAAGAATGTATTGGTTCCTAGGACACATTCTGAGACATCAATCATCAACAGTTTAGTAGTGGAGGGATGTGTATGGTATGTGTGTGTGTGTGTTTGTGTATGAGGGAGAGGGGCTTAAATTCGTAGGGGGTGACCAAGAGATGAATACAGTAAGCAGATTCAGAAGGATGTAGGTTGCTGTATTTATTAGGAGATGAAGACATTATCACAGGAGATAGTAGCATGCAGAGCTGCATCAAACCAGGCTTCATGCTGTACACCACAACAACATGACATGCTTGTGAATTTCACTATAGTTCACGGAAAATTACGCTGCCCTTTGTACATTCTCCTGAAAGACTTTGCACAAATTTTCCCACATACTCCCTGATGGATATACATAAGACGACAGGCATAGAGCTCAACTCAGCCACTTCCATTACCAATCGTAAACATCTATGTTGCATCTCAAGAGCACTGAGAAATAGGTGTAATTAGAATACCAAAGTATGTTCTTAACTGTGAAGGGGAAGGTGAACGACTATGAACCACAGAATAATTCAGAATAATTCTGTATCACACCATATCAACACACGTCTTGTGAGGATAGATTGGAAATTTGGAATGGACCATTTTCTCCTCCTTACTGATAACTTTAAATATAAGAAAATTATGAGAAATAATCACGTTTTTAATAATAAACTTACTTGGGGTTTTATATAGCATAATTCTAGTGGAATGGTACGTAAAATGCTTAATTACAGCCAAGGAACAGAGTTTAAAGATTCACATAATATGTGCCACATGCTATGCTGACTGAAAATGACCCATTTAACTAAAATAAAGGTATAAGCTTTCATGCTTAATTTGGGATTGAAGTTATGATAGAAAGATTCACCTGCGACTTTTCTAGACAGACGATACTGTATGATGAACACATTGTTCAGAGACATAGTGATTTATTTCGTCAGTGATGGGTAGCTGTACATTTATTTCTATATTCCAATTATTTATGTTGTTTTTGGTGACACATTGATGACCATTTTTCAATCAGATCGTTTTGGCACAAATGGCAATAATAACAGTTAGAATATTCTCTAAGTTTGCTGTCTCTGGAGTTTTAATAACTTAAACATACATCAGGTATTTCCCTGAATGTCAGTGAAAAGTGAGTGAAGGACCTAAGTAAGGCAAAAGTCTTATAGCAGTACCTAACATTTGGAAATAACTATTAATTATCATACGACTTGATCAGAGCTGTACAGAACATGTGACAGATCGTACTTCATAATAGTCTTAATTAGCATTCCAGTCTTTGTCACAAATAACAAAATCATGATAGATACATTAAATTTTACCAGTGTACAATAATTGTGCTAATTTCCTATTCCGCAGCTTAACATTTTAGTTTTTCTGTAAGTTAACAAGATCAGTTAAATCTAAGAATAAAGATGTCCAACAACATACAACATACAAAAGAATTTTCAATAGATATTCAGTGCTGGCGGAGATTTGCCTATATGGCTGTTGATATCTTGGAAGTGATACACTGCACAGAAGAAAAAAAAAGACAGATTATAGACGCAAAAGATTTGTCACAGTCTAACACAGTTGAGAGCATGGAGTGTTGGCATACTTGGATTTTATAACATTATGACACACATGCCCCCGGCAGACGGTGAAAAGGATAGTAGACATGTGAACTCAGAAAGAAGCGATAGCTGAAGGCGATAATTTTCGTATGATGCAAATAACAATATTTAATTATATATTAAGTGTACTCAACTCTAAATAATTAGACACATTTCCGACAAGTTAACATCAGAAGCGATGCAACTACCACGTCAGTTAATGTCTAAAGTCTGACAAAAGATAATACATAATCGTTTAAAGTTCCGTAAGTCGCTTGAGGCAAAGAGCGTCATGGTTAACTTCTTATCTCATACTTACCTTGTTTGACGTTGAGCACTTTCTGTTTTGGCTAATATATCAGTATATCAACAATTTAATGTTTAATATGGTATGAATAGCATAACATCGTGTCATGTACAATGTACATAAAATCAAAGAATGAAACAATAGTATCTGAGATAACGGCTTTACCGTATACCAGTTTGACAGACACTTTTTGGCATATTCCTATTGCTAGAAAGTAATACTTTTGACTTATCAAAGTGACTTTGTGATGCTCTTGAATACGAATTGTTGAATGTGGTGATATGGTGCACGAGATACGATGAGTTTAACTACAAGAACATATCATCCAATGGCAATTGGTACCCCAGTATCACACTTCGTCTCGTTATAGAGACACAGTAAAGACCCCGCTGACTTAACCTGTGACGCCTTTAACTTTGAGACAGCATCATTCTTGAACACAACTAACATTTGGCAAATTTTAAAACAGTTACATTAATGACTGTGCAAAATATTTTCACTGTGAAGTAAATATGTAACCGAATAAAGCTTATCCCATAAATAAATGCCCATCAATGAAGAAATGGTTACGGTTACAGAACTGGATATGACTTGTGAAATACCAGTGCCTAGCGAAACCTTCATGTGCTATTATTATAGACAAGCTTCCGCAGTGTAGAATGAAGAAGGAGCTTAAAATATTCACAGCAAACCTGCCTAAACATTAATAGTGGTTGATCAATGGGTACGACGAAAATACCACCCATTTTTTTTTAAAAAAAAGCAAAATCACTTCATACATATAAACTCTGTATGACCTCACCTGAATAAACGAAAGATAAGTTTGCAGTTATAAACGTTTATAATGTTATTACCTACAATGAAGGAATCAATATTGGATACATCATGTTAACCATTATTGTTTTTGATAGGAAAACAGAATTTACTACTTCCACGCATTTATGAGTGACTTCCAGTTCCGCTATTACACTACTGACCATTAAAATTGTTACACCACGAAGATAACGTGCTACAGATGCTAAATTTATCCTACAGGAAGAAGATGCTGTGATATGCTAATGATTAACTCTTCAGAGCAATCACACAAGGTTGGCGCCAGTGGCGACACCTACAACGCGCTGGCATGAGGAAAGTTTCCAACCGATTTCTCATACACAAACAGCAGTTGACCGGCGTTGCCTGGTGAAACGTTGTTGTGATACCTCATGTAAGGAGGAGAAATGCGTACCATAACGTTTCCAACTTTGATTAAGATCGGATTGTAGCCTATCGCGATTGCGGTTTATCGTATCGCGACATGGCTGTTCGCGTTCGTCGAGATCCAATGACTGTTAGCAGAATATGGAATCGATGGGTACAGCAGGGTAATACGTAAAGCCGTGCTGGATACCCATGACGCTGCATGACAGACAGGAGCGCCTGCGATGGTGTACTCAACGACGAACCTGGGTGCACGAATGACAAAACGTCATTTTTTCGGATGTATACGGATGTATTCGTCATCGCCATACTAGTGTATCACCTGGCGTGATGGTATGGGGTGCCATTGGTTACACGTCTCGGTCACCTCTTGTTCGCATTGACGGCACTTTAAACAGTGGACGCTACAAATTCAAGATGCGTTACGACCCGTGGCTTTACCCTTCATTCAATCGCTGCGAAACCCTACATTTCCGCAGGATAATGCACGACCGCGTGTTGCAGGTCCTGTATGGACCTTTCTGCAAGCAGAAAATGTTTGACTGCTGACATGGTCATCACATTCTCCAGATCGCTCATCAAATGAAAAAATCTGGTCAACGGTGGCAGAGCAACTGGCTCGTCACAGTACGCCAGTCACTAGTCTTGATGAACTGTGGTGTCATGTTGGGGCTGCATGGGCAGCTGTACCTGTACAGGCCATCCAAGCTCTGTTTGACACAACTCCCAGGCATATCAAGGCCGTTATTAAGGCCAGAGGTGGTTGTTCTGTGTACTGACTTCTCAGGATCTATACACCCAAATTGCGTGAAAATGTAATCACATGTCAGTTCTAGTATAATACACTCCTGGAAATTGAAATAAGAACACCGTGAATTCATTGTCCCAGGAAGGGGAAACTTTATTGACACATTCCTGGGGTCAGATACATCACATGATCACACTGACAGAACCATGGGCACATAGACACAGGCAACAGAGCATGCACAATGTCGGCACTAGTACAGAGTATATCCACCTTTCGCAGCAATGCAGGCTGCTATTCTCCCATGGAGACGATCGTAGAGATGCTGGATGTAGTCCTGTGGAACGGCTTGCCATGCCATTTCCACCTGGCGCCTCAGTTGGACCAGCGTTCGTGCTGGACGTGCAGACCACGTGAGACGAAGCTTTATCCAGTCCCAAACATGCTCAATGGGGGACAGATCCGGAGATCTTGCTGGCCAGGGTAGTTGACTTACACCTTCTATAGCACGTTGGGAGGCACGAGATACATGCGGACATGCATTGTCCTGTTGGAACAGCAAGTTCCCTTGCCGGTCTAGGAATGGTAGAACGATGGGTTCGATTACGGTTTGGATGTACCGTGCACTATTCAGTGTCCCCTCGACGATCACCAGAGGTGTACGGCCAGTGTAGGAGATCGCTCCCCACACCATGATGCCGGGTGTTGGCCCTGTGTGCCTCGATCGTATGCAGTCCTGATTGTGGCGCTCACCTGCACGGCGCCAAACACGCATACGACCATCATTGGCACCAAGGCAGAAGCGACTCTCATCGCTGAAGACGACACGTCCCTCCATTCACACCTGTCGCGACACCACTGGAGGCGGGCTGCACGATGTTGGGGCGTGAGCGGAAGACGGCCTAACGGTGTGCGGGACCGTAGCCCAGCTTCATAGAGACGGTTGCGAATGGTCCTCGCCGATACCCCAGGAGCAACAGTGTCCCTAATTTGCTGGGACGTGGCGGTGCGGTCCCCTACGGCACTGCGTAGGATCCTACGGTCTTGGCGTGCATCCGTGCTTCGCTGCGGTCCGGTCCGAGGTCGACGGGCACGTGCACCTTCCGCCGACCACTGGCGACAACATTGATGTACTGTGGAGACCTCACGCCCCACGTGTTGAGCAATTCGGCGGTACGTCCACCCGGCCTCCCGCATGCCCACTATACGCCCTCGCTCAAAGTCCGTCAACTGCACATACGGTTCACGTCCACGCTGTCGCGGCATGCTACCAGTGTTAAAGACTGCGATGGAGCTCCGTATGCCACGGCAAACTGGCTGACACTGACGGCGGCGGTGCACAAATGCTGCGCAGCTAGCGCCATTCGACGGCCAACTCCGCGGTTCCTGGTGTGTCCGCTGTGACGTGCGTGTGATCATTGCTTGTACAGCCGTCTCGCAGTGTCCGGAGGAAGTATGGTGGGTCTGACACACCGGTGTCAATGTGTTCTTTTTTCCATTTCCAGGAGTGTATATTTGTCCAATGAATACCCGTTTATCATCTGCATTTCTTCTTGGTGCAGCAATTGTAATGACCAGTAGTGCAGTAATCTGTTTGACAAGCAAATTAATAAAGAATTGTTATGTCTGAGATTCAGACATCTAACGAGTTACTATTTGCCCAGCTCTCATTATTGACAGCTCCCAGGTGATTTGCTAAATATTTAATTACATTTGTTCTCTCCTACATTTAACTCAGAGCCAAATACGTCTTTAGAAATCGTTATAGTAATGAAATGAACGAGCTTCCGGCGTATTGATTCTGAACATGCACAATCGACGAATTTTTTTGAGAAGCACTCAAGCTACATGCTTTGAGAAGTGAGTCTTCTTTTCATAAGAATTTAAGAGAATAATGCATTTATGAGTTATATGAAGCCATTCCATCAGCGGTATTGTAACCAGTATTATTTATCGAAAATTCGTAAGTTTCATCAGTGACAGATGCTCGCACACACACACACACACACACACACACACACACACACACACACACACACACACTCACACACAGTTTATGTTAATTATCACACTTGTTTCGTCACATTAAAAGGCCAATACTGTTTATGAAAAATATGTAAACTTCGCCAGCAGCACACACTATTTGTGTTGTGAAACCCAGGTAGTATGACAAGTAATACAATATGTGTCGGAATTAAATGTGAGAGCATCCATTCTTAAGAAAAAGCGCAACGTGAAATTACTTAATGAGTAATAAAACATTGATGTCGATGTAATGGACATGAATCAAAGGACGGTTGCCAAAGTTATAAAACACTTACTTCGAATTTGCGAAACATAATTTCTCTCTACTACTGAATGTTCCTCAACCTGCCTACGCCTTACTAACAGTGAACGCATGACGTGAAAGAGGAACTGAAGTTGCCAGTGCAACTGTGAATGCATTGTCGAACATGGGATGGCTAAACGAAAAACGGTGTTGAATACCAAAGTTCCCATTGTCCCAAAATGCTGGCGCTACAAGATTCCCTCACAATATTCGTTGACATTACGTAAGCAGGTGACCAGACTGCTGATAGCGTGGCACTCCTAGAAGTGCTTTGCTGTGAGATAGAAAGTTGGATTCTGTCAGTCTCCGCTGCCGTGGGCAGCTGATTTCGAAGTCTGTTGTCTCGGTCGAGACCGAAGCCAAAATCTCTACCATTTTATTCCACCTCAGAAGCCCAAGTTAATACGAAGACTGTCTGCTTTTCGCACCTACAAAATTTCGTGTAAGAACCGATAAAAAGTTACATTTTCTCCGCCAACGGCGTAATTGCTTTGTTGTTAACAATCTCCCAGCAGAAGCTGGCAAAAACTCCAATTCTAATAAGCTCGCTTACCACACACTCTCTTCGCGAAACAAAAGGCCTCAAACACTCACACACAGCCTTCCGAAATGCTTTCACTAAAGAAGAGGAAGTAAATATTCAAGAATTCGAGTCGAGAACAGCTGCCGACATGAGTAACGTAGAAGAAAATATCCTCGGAATAGTGAAGCAGCTCAAATTCCTTAATAAAAGCAAGTCTTCTGGTCCATACTGTATACGAATTAGGTTCCTTTCGAAGTATGCTGATGCATTAGCTCCATAGTTAACAATCATATACACACACACAGACACACACACACACACACACACACACACACACACACACACACACACACACACACACAGAGTTTATGTTAAATATCACACTTTTTTTGGTCACATTAAAAGGCCAATACTGTTTATGAAAAATATGTAAACTGCGCCAGCAGCACACACTATTGATTTCAAGCGTTCCCAAAGGTAGTGTTATAGGACATTTGCTGTTCCTTATCTATATAAACGATTTGGGAGACAATCTGAGCAGCCGTCTTCGGTTGTTTGCAGATAACGCTGTCGTTTATCGACTAACAAAGTCATCAGAAGATCCAAACAAACTGCAAAACGATTTAGAAAAAATATCTGAAAGGTGCAAAAGTGGCAGTTGACCCTAAATAATGAAAAGTGTGAGGTCATCCACATGAGTGTTAAAAGGAACTCGTTAAACTTCGGTTAGACGATAAATCAGTCTAATCTAAAAGCCGTAAATTCAACTAAATACCTAGCTATTACAATTGCGAACAACTTCAATTGGAAAGAACACATAGAAAATGTTGTGGGGAAGGCTAACCAAAGGCTGCGTTTTATTGGCGGGACACTTAGAAAATGTAACAGACCTACTAAGTAGACTGCCTACACTACGCTTGTCCCTCCTCTTTTAGAATACTGATGGACGGTGTGGGATCCTTACCACGTAGGACTGACGGAGTACAATGAAAAAGTTCAAAGAATGGCAACACGTTTTGTACTATCGCAAAATATGGGAGAGAGTGTCACAGAAATGACACAGGATTTGGGCTGGAAATAATTAAAAGAAAGGCGTTTTTCGTTGCGACGGAATGTTCTCACGAAATTCCAATCACCAACTTTCTCCTCCCAATGCAAAAATATTTCGTTGGCACCGACCTACATAGGGCGGAAAGATCACCACGATAAAATAAGGGAAATCAGAGCTAGTACGGAAAGATATAGGTGTTCATTCTTTTCGCTTGCTATACGAGATTGGAATAATAGAGATTTGTGAAGGTGGTTCGATGAACCCTCTGCCAGGCACTTATATGTGATTTGCAGAGTATCTATTTAGATGTAGATGTAGACATTCATACGTCGTATCTCACCCACTAGTCAGTGCTCTTTTTAGCAGCTAGCGCCGTTGTCTCTATCCATGGGAAAGGAATTAAAAAACGAAAGGAAAAAAGTAACTTCGCTCCCTCGCGAAAGCCTGCCAAGCACCAGCCAAGCTACAATTTTTATAGTCCCTTTCCGTGTAGCTTAGGATGGATAACTATCTTGCTGCATGTTTCTTTGACTTAGGACTAACCGTTTGCCCCAGCTTCGTGGGATTCCACGCTGCAGGAGTAAACCATTCAGGGTACCTCTCTCTAACAGGGCGTTTCTCCATAGGTGAACATCCTTTTTTTTTTTTTGACGTGTAGCCCGCCTTGTTTGGTTATGTTCCAGAGTCACTGTCACTGCCGTACTGGCACCGCTGAGTCTGTGTCCTGACCTACAAATTCACACAGACAATGGGTACGACCCGGTCTGTCTCTGCCTATGGCGGCCACCCGCCGTTTCTCAGTACTCCTCGTCCCTTTCCTGTAGGGGTTCCGTTCCGCTTGCGTGTCTCGCTGAATGACCTGTCAGACGCACTGCAGCTTGCCACTGCTTCAGAGTTCACACAAAGACACATTTATTACAGCATGCACTAGGTTAATGGTAGTGCAGTACAGATAAGAAATTGAAATCGCCCCTTATGGTTAAGGTTGTAGCTTTATCCACGCGAAAAACATGTTTCTACGATCTGCGTGACTTTAAATAAAATTGTTCAAATGGCTCTGAATACAATGGAACTTAACTTCTGAGGTCATCAGACCCCTAGAACTTAGAACTACTTAAACCTAACTGCCGGCCGCGGTGGTCTCGCGGTTCTAGGCGCGCAGTCCGGAGCCGTGCGACTGCTACGGTCGCAGGTTCGAATCCTGCCTCGGGCATGGATGTGTATGATGTCCTTAGGTTAGTTAGGTTTAAGTAGTTCTAAGTTCTAGGGGACTAGTGACCACAGCAGTTGAGTCCCATAGTGCTCAGAGCCATTTTTAAACCTAACTAACCTAAGGACATCACATACATCCATGCCCGAGGCACGATTCGAACCTGCGACCGTAGCGGTCGCGTGGTCCACGGTGTAGCGCCTAGAACCGCTCGGCCACCGCGGCCGGCTGCGCGACTTTAAATCTAATATACATATCAAAATAAATGAAAAGTGGCCAGCTGAAAGGACTTGACGCTGTTCATCACCCACTCATGCCAAAATTTTGCTCGGGATGTGTCACACCGAAGAAATGATAGTGGAACATAAAACAGCAAAATTTAAATTCTCTAACACTGGTCATATCAACATGTTTAGGTAGATGATCGACCACATCACAGTCACAGATGAGGGTAGGAGGCAAACAGATAACTTTGCCAATCAACAACAAGAAAACAATAGACAAAATATTTCAGCTCTCATCGATACGAAAACGGCCTGATTCATCAGACCTAAAGTTGGATGTATTGGTGAAGACCGCTACTTGATGTTGCAATTATTTAATTCTGTATAGTTTCTATTCGCTAACATCAACAAAAATGTTGAAAATTTCTTGGCTATTCAGCCAGGAGAAGTCGTCCAACAGGAGCAGTCGCCAGTGCAAGAAGTCTGATTGCCGAAATATTACGTATGTTGAATGCCTCTACCTGGCTGATTGCCTGAGAAATTTTCAAGACTTCTGTACACCTGGAAAAGCTCAGATCATACATCATCAAAAATGTTCCAGATATGTTCAGCTTGACCAAAAATGTATTCCTTTAGGGACGACCGCTGTGGTCGAGCGGTTCTAGGCGATTCAGTCAGGAACCACGTGGCTGCTACGGTCGGAGGTTCTACTCCTGCCTCGGGCATGGATGTTTGCGATATTCTTAGGTTAGTTTTGTTTAAGTAGTTCTAAGTCTAGGGGACTGATGACCTCAGACGTTACGTTCCAGGGGCTTGAAGCAATTTGTACCATATTCCTTAAGGGTGTCAAGAGCAACAGTTCCCAACTGATCTTCATTTTAAATGACAAAGCAAAAACCAGAATTAAGGTCGATGCTTGCCAATTACAAACATCACTGAGTAAATTTATTGCTTAAGAAATACATTCATACTTTAAAAATTGTTTGAAAATTCGTGTACACTTACGAAGGAAAACGAAATTTGAATACATGTACCTCTATTTTCCGTGTTTATTAAACAAATATTACGAAAATTGATAAAGCACGACACTATGAACATGAAAATAAAATTACGTTAAAGTAACTGTCGCATGAAGTAGAAAAGAGTGTATGAGAATGTGTGCAGCAGCGTCACTTTCATTTTAATTTTTGAATAATAATTCAAAAAGAAAAAATATCGTGCCAAATAAATTTTTGCACTTAAATCTCATACAGCAAGTTTGTTTGTATTAAGGATGTTATGTCCATTAGAAACTAATTGTATAATTAAGGGTTCATTCATAAGAAAATGTCGTAAATAAGTACAAGAACTAATAATGATCTTCTGTGAATATTTATTATATATATGATTACCAAAGCATCATACTGAAATTAATCATACTGCTTAGATCTAGAAAAATAATGTGTAAGCATAGTACGTTCATTTGGAAATTAGTTGTGAATATTAAACATCACAGACGAAAAAAATAAGTAAAAACATCACAAAAATATGTACATTTCCAGAATGCACTAATAGTGTTCAGTGGTATTTGACGGGTGAACGTCGGCTGGAGTGGCTGAACGGTACTAGGCGCTATAGTCAGGAACCGCGCGACCGCTGTGGTCGCAGCTTCGAATCCTGCCTCGGGCATGGATGTGTATGATGTCCTTAGACTAGTTAGGTTCACGTAGTTCTAAGTTCTAGGGGACTGATGACCTCAGAAGTTGAGTCCCATAGTGCTCAGAGCCATATGAACCATTTTTGAAGGGTGAATAATAAGCCTATCCATTATCTATAGTACATGAGCACTATCGCAAAGTCACATGTAAGTTCGCTAAGAGTAAATGTTTCTGTCTGTGTTCAGTGTACTACGTACACAGTCACGTGGATTGGTACGGTCAGCAGATCATGTGTTTGTAGCTCGTCGTCAGTACATGTGGCAACTGGCATGCTCATTACTGCGTGCTACCAGATGGCAGTCCTCCTTCCCCCCTGGCTGGGTTCGTCAGAATCAGTCCGTCACTGCACTTTGTGACCTGTGGCAGCGAGTGTCCACATAATGAAATAATTCCACTTTCTTCTGCACATATTTTCGCTGGCTCTTTGTTTTCATATGATTTCGACATGTGTAGAATTCTATCTGCACTTCTCCTAGGTGTCGACATGCATATTGAATGGCTGATTCGTTTTAATCGCCAGTAGAATACTAAGCTGCGATTGGGACTAGATACGTGTATTGGCTTATATGCACTCTTATGCGACCATTTCCAAGAAAGGCGGTTACTTTAAGAGATGGGAAGGTGGACCGTTGTACATGACTGTGTCATGTATTTGCAGAGTATCTGCATGTAGGCAACCAGTACATGGGAGAATATAGGTACGGTATGGTATGTGTGTATGCACAGAAACGGGGGCTAGATCCGGCATAGCATTACCACTACTGGACTGTGGAGTGAAGCCCACGTTATAACTCGTCCCAAAGATATCCTTTTCGATTCAAGTCTGGACTGTGAGCAGGTCTCTCAATTCCTAGAGTGTTATTGTCCACGAATCATAGCCACACTGTTTGCTATTTTACGACAGAGTGAATTGTGCTGCTGATACAAACATCTTCTTTGGACAGGAACTCTACTATAGATGGTACAAAAGGGTGTAAAATGTGTTAATATGCTTTAACTCTTAGCGTTTTCTTAATTGCAGTTAGAGGATACTCTAACTACGTAAAACATCTCTCCACTACAAGACCACCCCCTCCATACTTCGGTGTTGGCACTACACATGACGGCGTTTTACGTTCTCAAAACTCTTCCATCCGATTGCCACGGCGTAAAGCGTGATTCATCACTCCAAATAATTCGTTTCCAGTCAACCACTATCTAGTAGCTTCGCCCTTTCCACTATCTGAAATGTCGCTTATTGTTAACTATAGAAATGTGTGGATAACCCTGAGCTGCTCCAGTAATGCGTCGCATTTCTTTTAACTACCTACGCCACGCTATAATGCTAGCTGGACTGCCGGTGGCGAGTCCTGCCGCTGATTCCATAAGATTTTTTTACGACCACGCCCCACAGTGCTTAACGGCATGTGTCACTCAGTACAAGTGGCCAGCCTCGTCTTACCTTAACTGTGGTTGTTCCATCGTAATTCCACTTCAGACCTGCATCACAAACAGTTCACTTGGGTAGCTTTAGAAGGACTGAAGAGTCCTTGATGGGTTTGATACTCAGACGGCATCCAGTGCCCAGTCGATGTTCGAAGTCGCTGAGTTCTCCATGAGAAAAGGATATAGTATCCAAGCAAATTTTCTGTATACTTAATTCAACTACAGTGCCTTTTCAAAATTGAATCTTAGTTTCAAATTCGGTTTCTGAGTAACAGGTTTGCGCTTGCACTATATACCGATGCAGCTACGCTACTGGCCACTAAAATTGCTACACCAAGAAGAAATACAGATGATAACAGGTACTCATTGGACAAATATATTACACTAGAACTGATATGTGATTACATTTTCACGCAATTTGGGTGTTGCTCGCCACAATTGACCAGATGTTTTCAATTGGTGAGTGATCTGGAGGATGTGCTGGCCAGGGCAGCAGTCGAACATTTTCTGTATCCAGAAAGGCCCGTTAGGGTCTCACAGGGATCGAATCAAGGGTAGAGCCACGGGTCGTAACACATCTGAAATGTAACGTCCACTGTTCAAAGTGACGTCAATACGAACAATAGGTGACCGAGACATGTAAGCAATGGCACTCCATACCCTCACGCCGGGTAATACGCCAGTATGGCGATAACGAATAAACGCTTCCAATGTGCGTTCACCGCGATGTCGCCAAACACGGATGCGACGATCATGATGCTGTAAACAGAACCCGGATTCATCCGAAAAAAAATGACGTTTTGCCACTCGTGCACCCAGGTTCGTCGTTGAGAGCACCATTGCAGGCGCTCCTGTCTGTGATGCAGCGTCAAGCGTAACCGCAGCCATAGACTCCGATCTGACAGTCCATGCTGCTGCAAAAGTCGTCCAACTGATCGTGGTTGTTGTCTTGCAAACGTCCCCATCTGTTGACTCTGGGATCGAGACGTGGCTGCATGATCCGTTACAGCCATGCCGGTAAGATGCCTGTCATCTCGATTGCTAGTGATACGAGGCCGTTGGGATCCAGCACGGGGTTCTGTATTTCCCTCCTGAGCCCACCGATTCTATGTTCTGCTAACAGTCATTGGATCTCGACTAACTCGAGCAGCAATGTCGCGATACGATAAACCTCAATGAGAAATCGGTTGGAAACTTTCCTCATGTCAACACGTTGTAGGTTTCGCCACCGGCGCCAACCTTGTGTATGCTCCGAAAAGCTAATCATTTGCACATCACAGCTTCTTCTTCCTGTCGGTTAAATTTCGCGTCTGTGGCACGTCGTCTCTGTGGTGTAGCAATTTTAATGGCTAGTAGTGTATTTATAACGTATTTATGCCTTTATAATATCGCTTCGAACGGACCCGAATGGTTGATCCGGTCTTCTGACTCGGAGTTTGCAGCAACATTTATAATTTTAAAGACTATGATTCTGCACTGCTGTTTGTGACCATAAGCGACAGGTACATTCTTAGAATGTCTTCGATATTAGAGAAACAGTATGTGACGTTTTGTGTGTTCCGATTAGGATAATGTAATACATTGAAAAAATCGTCTTCCCAGGTACTCGAACTCATTTCAGTCGCTCCGACATTACTCAAACCATTCTTTTATGTCTTGACCAACTGAAATATTCTGTGTACCTGTAGCAATTTGATATGTGGGAGCGCGAAGTTTAACATATGAATCTTGACTTAATTCTTCCACTATCATAATCTAGCTAGTAAGCCCATAAAAATACTTACATCAAATCTATCCTCATTCTAAGTGGGCCCTCACCATAACATTAAAAGAATAATTGTATGTGAAATTTTTTGTGGTGCTGACCCGTAGGTTGCAGCGTAGATAACCAATGCATAAATCCAGCCCTGCAGATGCATACAAAAAAGAGGCGGCGTAGCTGCTGTGTGCCTGGAAGCTATCTGTCAATCTCTGCCAAGCCGCTAGCTCTCCCTCCGGTGCTCTAGATAATCCCACTGCGTCGTGTAGAAGTAGTTTTGTTTATTCGCTCCGTAACACTTTCTGTTCCGATCTGACTGCTTTTACTGGGTATAGATTGAACTGATCAATTGGATCGTGTTGGTTCTGTAGAATGAAGTTCTTTAGAAAATGCTAGGAAAATGTTCATAAATAGCAACACATAAATCTCTAAATATTGTTTTTGATTTATGATGCGTTTTCCACCTTTAATTATTTTGTTCTACTATTGAAACGTAAAAAAAATAGCTCTTACGTAAGTAGGCCTATTATGCAAGCTATACCAGCAATGTCTCTTACAAAGTTCAGTTTTATTATCTTTATTGTTCATCATATAATAGACTGATGTCTATTTACAATAACTTCTAGTGAAGACACTATGTTTAAGGAAGTAACTGAATTTTAAGATGTGGAAGTACCATGATTATTTCAAAATTTGACTGTATTAACTAATATTTGTTTTCTGAGTGTTGTATCTTATTTGATGGACATGATTCTCTTATATATTCTACTTTTTTAAAACTTTGTTATTGAGGTTGGTTGGTTGGTTTGGGGAAGGAGACCAGACAGCGTGGTCATCGGTCTCATCGGATTAGGGAAGGACGGGGAAGGAAGACGGCCGTGCCCTTTGAAAGGAACCATCCCGGCATTTGCCTGGAGCGATTTAGGGAAATCACGGAAAACCTAAATCAGGATCGCTGGACGCGGGATTGAACCGTCGTCCTCCGGAATGCTGTTATTAAGGAGTATAAGTAGACAAAAATGTTATATAATTATGTAAATTTTAGAAAGCGATCGTAAAAAAAAGACAGCATCAATATACAGGTGGTCAGTTCTTCTTTAAAAATTTACATATTTACTACAGAAATATCAAAGAATCATCTCAATTATCTTGGAAGGTTTTGCTAGTGACATGATCCAGACTATACAACCTCATCATAATCCATTTTAAAAATATTACATTTCATAGTTAACTGAAATAATTGTCAAAAGAGAGAAGTTATGAACTGTTTTTCCTCTCTTTTGCGATATTATTTAATGTGTGATTGCTCTATATTTTGCCAGATTTTTTACATTCCTCCTAAGCCAGTTAGAAAATGAAGAGTGTCACAGTTAGTGAACATTTAGCCGCATTGCTTGCAGTGTGTTGTATAAGAGTGAGAGAGGGCAAGTCACTCTCTCACCAATTTTTTGCATACGGAAAATTATAAAAGATTTCGTTACAACGTGATGCACCTTTAGCGAGAATTCAGAAAATTAACAATCTGAGCAGATGTTGATGGAGCCTGGTAGGGCATTTTTATGATTCTTAGCTCATAGAAACGGCATGTTGGGAGGTGGAAGCAATTCGCAGAGATCCCTACGTAAATCTTGCCAGACAGGTCGACAGCCATACGGCGCACACAGGGCAGCCGTCGTTGAGACAGGTCTCCAGCAGAATAACGCCACACTACCTGCCGCGGCGACAGTGGAAGGCTTCTCCTGCCGCTACAGTCTGAAGGAATACGTCTGCACAGTGAAGTCATAGACCAGGTTTTGTGTGCAGCAGCCATGCATAATAAATATTCACCTGTTTTCGCATTTGCTGATAGGGTAAATAGGCCAGTAAACCACTTCCTTCGGCCACCTCGGTTGTATGAGAAACCTCCAGCATCTGAGAAACTTTTAGAGACAGAATCTTTATTACAGCTCACAGATAGCACTAACAAGCTCCAAGGCACAGGCGATTTAGATAAAAATTTTTGAGGTTGTATTTGTTCACTTGTTGCCATGGGAAGAGATCTGCTTTTGGAAAGAATCATCTTCCTCCTTTGTGAAAACTTAAAAAAAATTATTAGTAGTTTCTTTTTTTCTCCAGAGATGCCTGTTTCATAACTGTTGCCCTGGATTCAACATGAGATTGTGCTGCCATGTGGGTGGGGTGAATTAGCGCCCCTCAATCTCTGTGATTGGCTCAAGATGGGGTGAAGGTAGTGTCGTTCGTGCACTTTGTGAAAAAACTGATTTTTTTTCTGGAGAGGTGCGAAGCACATGGGTGCAGTACTTTGGTCTGGCAAGCAATTCTGGTCGAATCTCTGGCATGTGTGGTTGGTGCTTTGGACCTTTCCTGAAACTGACTTCATTTGTGGTAGGTAAGACAGGTGAACCTGTGGGAAGTTCATACTATACCGACAGTCTGACTTAAAACATCTAGAATTACTCGTTTGCTGACGGGACACTTATTCGAGTTTGGTTTACCAGTCTCGACGTTTGGTATCCTTGTGCACTGTCATACAAGTGAGCCAAATTGGTCCTTGGTATGACCAGCCAATGGGTGTGTCACACAGTGAAATCTACTGTGGCTTCGGGGGACTGGTACAGAGTAAATAGAGATCCGTCTGCGTGATCACTAGACCATGAGATTTTTGCATTTCCCTGCGTTGGTGCTATCGATTCACAGGTGCCGCCTCCAGGTCTCACCTCTGCCCCACACATTTATGCCAACTGCCAGTTACATCGACGCACAAAGCAAACGAGATAATGTACTGCCGCTCCGGTATTGTCAGGGCGAACAGATCTCAATCGCCACTTGCTCTCAGCTGCACCTATGTAGAGAAATGTCTGTAGATTGTATCAATCGAAGGCTGCTCAGCGTCAGATCCATTCAGATAGAGTTATCCACATTTTTAGGAATACAATACTTGACTCACTCCATTATTTAAACTCTCTCTACCACCCAGGATGCTTGTCCAATCTAATCTTAAATCACCTGTTAGTTGTTTACGGTATTCGATCAATAACTTGTTTAGCATAATGTAAGTCTGTTTGGCGAAAATAAATGTTGTTCGTAGGCTACATTTTGGCATCATTCACAGTCATTTATATAGTCCCACCAGGGTTGCCTTTCATTGTGGCGTTCCATGCCAGGGTCTCAGATTGATGGTAACTTTTGTGACAGTCAGATCGCGTTGCCAAGCGTAGTGTTAATGCATCAGGATTGACAGGAGGGGAAAGCAGTAGGCACCTGTTGAGGTGAAAAATCAAACATAATTTTAACAGCATGAATGTTTAATGCCATAAAAATGAAAGGCAGGTCTAGAGAAGATGCCAAGACTGAATAGGCTGCCGGCCAAAAGAGGAGGAGAGGAAAACATCTGGTCGGATCGGAAGCTGCCAGCAGAAGAGAGCGGACAGCGTGTCCGCTCCCAGCGGTTGGCCACGGTTCCACCCTCCACCGGACCACCTCCAGGCCTCCCTACTGGTCGGCCAAGTCGAAGACGCGCAGTTTGGTAGCGTTACCTCGTCAGCAACAAGTGGATTCAGGTGCTGATGGTTCAACACGTGAGTTTAAAAGTGGTTACGTCCAGTTCTGAGCAATGTGACTCAGACGCTGCAATTAGCCGCCAGGAAGAATGCACTGACGAACATCAAGTGAAAAATAAAAATCAATTTTCTATACTAGTAAATCCATACAGTAATGGCTCCCACTGTATAGCCCTTTCCCCTTCGCAGGAATGAAGCATGGGGGGGGGGGGGGAAGGGGGGGGGTTTAAATTGGTAAATTGGCAGTTACTATGGAGCTCCTGCGAATGTCGGGCTTACATAATTTTGACAATGCACTTTAATTTCTTTTTTTTAATTGCATTTGTTTAAGAAGGTGTGACAATGTTTGTGTCGGGTGCTGAAGACCTGTGTGACACAATTTGGTCGACGGCAGGATGTGAGGCTTTAGAGTGAGATGCGGCGAACGGTGGCGCAAGGTACAGCGATCATCTGTTGGCACTGGCAGCAGTGGAGGTCGCTGGCAGCGGTGGGCAGTGGCGCGCTGTGGCGCACTGCAACTTCCCCCGCAGCATATAAGCGGGGCGTTCCGGAAGCGGCGAAGCACAGACCACAAGAGGGTTGACACTTCTGAATCACTTCACACACATACTTTGTTGCTTACACCTAAAAGAGGGTCATGCTTATTTACTATCCCTTTATATTCACTACTATTTCTTGTCGGAGCACTACAGTATGGGGCGGCAAGGAACACATTTGCTACCATTTCACAACTTAAGCATGGTATTCGCCAGGAGGTTGCTCTTCAGGAACAGCAGGAGGGGGCTACCGAAGTCGCGAAAAAAGTCGTTTTCTAAATGCTACCCATAGCGATAAGCCAATAAAGATAATTACTAAAGGGGTACATGCTGAACTAGGAATAACTATACGACTAAGATACTGGTGGTGGTGCCAGTGCGTGGTCGCATGGTCTAGCGTAATCTGCCCTAACTCTTTGTTTACCAGGTCAGCTATGACTGGATCAGCTTGGAATGTTAGTGATTGGGGAGAGATGGCCAATTGTCAGGCGACGGTAGTACAGTGGGTTTTTCTGGTAAATACCACATGCGAGGAGGGAGTCGCACATGACACTTCCTCAGTGGGAGTAGTGATATCGCAGTGAGAGCTGTTAAATAGTAAACCGCTACTGTTGAGCAGCACACGGTAGGGCTGGGTTGCTCGAAAGTATTCGCACCATACGGTGGTGGCGGTTACTGGGTGGGGTACGGTGCATAAAATACTACTGCCTATAGCAACGAAGTAATCTTTTTAGCTCCAGCTGGTAGTTACGTTATGAAAGGAAAGTATTACAGCGAATGCAAAAGTAGTAAGTAATTACCTGAGGTTGTAGTGGCGAGCGGAAAGTCGATGGTTAACAGACTCGTGTGCACTATGTCACTCAACTATGCCTTATAAATCATATGAAAATTAGACTGAGTTACGGCAGACAAGACGAGGAATAGGGAGAGAAGTTGTGCGTTCGGAGTGGAGACTGACTTATCGCAAGGCGACAGCTGTGCCAGTCTATGTGTTTACATAGTGCTCCGCTTATAGTAAGCGTTCACTAGTAACATAACTTGCAGTTTAAACGACTCCAAAACTTTGTATCAACTGGAAACTCGCTGCATGGTAAAATGAATCATGGCTAAGAGTTCTGCTCTCTGACCTCTGGGGTGGCATCATAAAAGAGACCATTTAACATCACCTACAACAACACACAGGAACTCTTGCCTGTACGTAATTATCTTCAACCACATGACCACAGGACCTCGTGCCTGCTCACCAATAACCTCAATAAAACCACGTATTACAGATCTTCATATCAACAAAACTTCGCTGACCTCTGGGGTATAACAGCCATCTAGCCCAGTGGGATTGGCCGAGCAGTCCTGGACTCTGCGGCAGATCCCGGCGGTGGTTCGAGTCCTCCCTTGGGCATGTATGTTTGTGTGTGTTTGTCCTTAGGATAATTTAGGTTAAGTAGTGTGTAAGCTTAGGGACAGATGACCTTAGCAGTTAAGTCCCATTCGATTTCACACACATCTGAACATTTTGAAGCCATCTATCCTCTCTTATCAACTTACAGGGGTAGAACAGACCAGTTCTCTTTCAAAGTTTCAAGCATTGAGTTAACCAATCAAGGAACTACCACTTACGAGAAACAGAAGGCATGGGTAGAAAAAGAATATAAATGGTTGGGAAAGATTTCAAAGAACTGCACGGGTATCAGTTGCAACGGGGTAGTGATGGAATGAGGGGGGGGGGGGGGAGGGGTGTTATGACCGTGCTGAAAGGAGGCTTGCTGGTCATCTTGATCAGCATGAGTGCAAAAATGTGGGGTTGCATTGATCAATGCCTGCAATCGACACGTAGGTGGAATTCGCGGTATGTGGTGGTTTCATTAGTAATTTGCTGAATCGGAAGCTTTTGTAGTGGATGTTGGAGCTTAGAAGAAAATGGATTTGACCAATGGGAAAAATCATGTTGCGTTTAACGTAGGGTTTTTCATGGATATATTCGTGGACAGCCATCCGCATTCGCAACGCCAGGATAGCGAGACATACTGGCCAATTATGCCGAGCAGCCGACCGCGGCCAAGCCGCAGGGTGCTCGCGTTAAAGGATAAGGAATTGGGTGTAACCGGAAACAAATTCAGGTAACGTCTCAGGCGGCGCGTGAGTCATACAGTAACATCAGTCACAAACGACGTGCTACCTGGTTCGGAGGTGGGTCACCACGTTGTCTGGGACTATCAAAGTCGCATAGCCTCGACAGTGGGAAGTGTTAGTGTGGGAGGACAGTGGCAAATATCCGTGTTTAGTAGTGTGCAAATGTATGTTTGCGTTGTTGGTTGAGAAACAGCTCTGCTTAACTCCTATGCCAGGGAAAAGTAGAAACGAATCAGTGCTGTAAAACAGTTCTGCTTAGCCCTCACGCCAGGGAAAAGTGGCGGTTGGGGGAGCCGTGTTTCTGCAGTTGTATCATCACAGAGCGTCACTGAGCAGGTCAATAACTAGATGACACTGATTCGACTTCGGATTGGAATAGGTGGATAGCCTAAGGGCAGGCAGGGTGCAGAATGAGAGCCGCTATAGGAGCCCAGCCACAGGCTGAATGTGACGACAACAGAGAATTTCCGACTGTATTAGCCATAATGGAATATAAAAGGTATCCTTCCCTCTGCCTCTGGGGGGAAGAAATGACACATAGACGAAAAAGACAGGTAGGCGATCGGTTTACGATAGCGAAACCTGAATGAATAAACCAATCAGCAGAGCACTTTGTGGGCGCTAACCACAACGTGTGAGGCACATGGCCCTGGAGGAGAAAGGTACTGTAATGGTCGAGGCTGGAACGAATAGAAAAGGGACTGAGAGCGATGGTAGTAGGCCAGTGCATGGGCAAGGAAGACATAGGGCGATTACGTCTCGTGGAGTTAAGAACAACGAAATTCCCAATATACCTGGAATAACAGGGTGAGCTAAAAAAACGGGGGGGGGGGGGGGGGGTCAAACTACTGCTACTATGTAACATAAAACTTTTATTCATTAGGGTGGAAATCTCTTGCTAACTATATTTCCAAAAAGATAACGCGTTACTGCATTTGGGATATGACGTCATGTCATGGTTGCTAATCATCAACAATCTAGTGCTTGTTTCAGCAGGTGCTTCAATCTTGTTACATCATGGGTGTGTTTGTTTGAATAAACAAATGAGTGTCTCTCATTCCTTAAACGCACGCCGGGGCACTGTACCCAAATGGTAGCATTGTTGATTTCTGTGATCGCTCTTAATATCTTCACTTCGTCAATAAATTACTTCGTAAGAAACAGGGTGAACAACAATGAAACCTGTATACATCTGGGTGAACTCTTAAATGTGCAACATACACGTGGGATGCTGACTACTATTCTTCATTTACTTTGGTGAAACTTAGCTACTTCTATCCTACCACAAAATCTATCTCCCTTACCGCACTACAGCGAGAGGTTAGCGCACTTCTTCTCAACTGCAGGGGCGCATTCAACTCTTTTCTATTGGGTATTTTATATAACTCGGGTGTTGCACTCTCCCCTAAACATACCATTCTGGCGTTGGGCCCAAACATAGCGCATAATAGGATTCCGGAATCACTCATAAAGTCGTGTAACACCAGTGAAGGGGAATCTTAGGTAACGGGAGTGTTCGTGTAGTGCAACACATCTAAAATCCAGGGCTGTGGTGGGCCTTTACCTACTGGCGTCATAAATATAAAATAAATGTGCATATTATACAACACCAATGGCAAATTATAAAAATACATGAAGGAAATAACATATACACTCCTGGAAATGGAAAAAAGAACACATTGACAACGGTGTGTCAGACCCACCATACTTGCTCCGGACACTGCGAGAGGGCTGTACAAGCAATGATCACACGCACGGCACAGCGGACACAACAGGAACCGCGGTGTGGGCCGTCGAATGGCGCTAGCTGCGCAGCATTTGTGCACCGCCGCCGTAGGTGTCAGCCAGTTTGCCGTGGCATACGGAGCTCCATCGCAGTCTTTAACACTGGTAGCATGCCGCGACAGCGTGGGCGTGAACCGTATGTGCAGTTGACGGACTTCGAGCGAGGGCGTATAGTGGGCATGCGGGAGGCCGGGTGGACGTACCGCCGAATTGCTCAACACGTGGGGCGTGAGGTCTCCACAGTACATCGATGTTGTCGCCAGTGGTCGGCGGAAGGTGCACGTGCCCGTCGACCTGGGACCGGACCGCAGCGACGCACGGATGCACGCCAAGACCGTAGGATCCTACGCAGTGCCGTAGGGGACCGCACCGCCACTTCCCAGCAAGTTAGGGACACTGTTGCTCCTGGGGTATCGACGAGGACCATTCGCAACCGTCTCTATGAAGCTGGGCTACGGTCCCGCACACCGTTAGGCCGTCTTCCGCCCACGCCCCAACATCGTGCAGCCCGCCTCCAGTGGTGTCGCGACAGGCGTGAATGGAGGGACGAATGGAGACGTGTCGTCTTCAGCGATGAGAGTCGCTTGTGCCTTGGTGCCAATGATGGTCGTATGCGTGTTTGGCGCCGTGCAGGTGAGCGCCATAATCAGGACTGCATACGACCGAGGCACACAGGGCCAACACCCGGCATCATGGTGTGGGGAGCGATCTCCTACACTGGCCGTACACCTCTGGTGATCGTCGAGGGACACTGAATAGGGCACGGTACATCCAAACCGTCATCGAACCCATCGTTCTACCATTCCTAGACCGGTAACGGAACTTGCTGTTCCAACACGACAATGCACGTCCGCATGTATCCCGTGCCACCCAACGTGCTCTAGAAGGTGTAAGTCAACTACCCTGGCCAGCAATATCTCCGGATCTGTCCCCCATTGAGCATATTTGGGACTGGATGAAGTGTCGTCTCACGCGGTCTTCACGTCCAGCACGAACGCATGTCCAACTGAGGCGCCAGGTGGAAATGGCATGGCAAGGCATTCCACAGGACTACATCCAGCATCTCTACGATCGTCTCCATGGGAGAATAGCAGCCTGCATTGCTGCGAAAGGTGGATATACACTGTACTAGTGCCGACATTGTGCATGCTTTGTTGCGTATGTCTATGTGCCTGTGGTTCTGTCAGTGTGATCATGTGATGTATCTGGCCCCAGAAATGTGTCAATAAAGTTTCCCCTTCCTGGGACAATGAATTCACGGTGTTCTTATTTCAATTTCCAGGAGTGTATAATGTAGCAAGGGCGTTGCTGCACAGCAGAGTGTTTATGAAATGATTAATCCTAACATAAACCATAAGGGGAGAAAACTGCAAGTTATTTGGTACCAATTATTAATCAGGTATCAACTGGTAACACATAGTGGGTTGGACAACCTCAACACCTCTAATGATACAAAAGGCGCCTAACACTGAATGGTAAAACAATTTATCAGACTCAGTAGTTGTTGAGACTGGTAGGGTTACAAAACTGGCGAGAGGTAGAAATGGACAGAGGCGAGGTGACAGAGGTAGGTTTCAAGTTAGTGCTGAGATTGCAGAGCACCAGTGTGGCATGTGGAGTGCTGAGATGATGGAACAGCTGTGTGCCGCATGTAACGCTGAGACAACTGGGCAGCGGTGTATGTGCTGAGTGAGCAATGCCTTGGGGCATTGATATGAACTATTTACAAAATGCAGTGTACGTAAATTAGCAACATTAGAGTGGATTTAGTGATTGTTGCGAAGAGTATTCCAACTTGTTTCGCGAATGAATCGATAAATATGAGTTGAATGGGCCATGAGGAGCACATAATGGTGAAGCCATTTACAAATTTGGGAAAGGAGTAGGTAGTCGGTTATTAAGGTGCATCAACTAGACAAAAGGTGGTAGATTGGTACTGTACTTCAGAGGAGGCTGGAAATGCAAAGCTCCGCCAAACTAAATGGCGGTGCACGGAAAAACACCCCATAATGGCGCACAATGTTATTGCGATGCTTCCCCATCTCGCATTCCATCAGCTGGAGGTCGCTTGCTTCTAAACTCCCCTCAGCGTTATAGTCTGATCAGCGAACATATTAAGGACATTGAGACACAAGGATGTAAGAAATCACAGTTAAAATAGGTATTGCGTAAAACATATGGGGCCTTTCTGCATTATGTTGCTATACATGGATTGATAGCGAAGATAGTTCTAATACACGTATGATCCCTCTAACAGCAGCAGGCAGCAGCAAGTACAGTGAGCGGAGAGAGGGGTGGGTAGGGGGAAGGGACTCAGGTGGCGTCAGCTGGCGCAGCTAGTGGGACGGCGTGGCTTGGGAAGGGTTAGGAGGGGGTTAACTGCAGAGTCAGGTGATTGAAATGACTCCGCACCGCTCAAAATGGTTCTGTACGCGCGGTTTCCCAGTTGACAGCTGACGCTGACAGATGCAGCGCACGTGTTTACAGCTTCGCGGTATGAGGCTTTAAATGGGAAAATTACTTAATGAGATCACTTCTTCATATAATATTCTTATTTAGAATTAACTGTATTAGTACTGAACATAGAGCTGCTGCCCGACCACTAGGCGTATCCTAAAACGTAAATAACATAAATGAAAATAACGTAAATAAAATACTCGTTAGAACTAGGCATTAATTAGGCTGGGCCAGCATTGCAGAACAAGCCTGGTGGGTAAATATCTGGTAATCTCCTTCAGACAGGGAGGCCAGGGTGACGTCTTAGTCATCATGGTATGAGAGCATAAATACATATTGTATGTGTAGGGTGTTCATCTGCAAAGGAAAACAATAAGGTGGTTACTTGAGCCTTGATAGTTTTTGTTTTGGCTGATATAACTGGTAGCTAGGAATTACCTGGGTGTTTAGTCCCTGGATCTAAGGGCATATGAGTGATCAGATGTCAGAGCATATCTAGGGCGAGCTGGGGGTGGTGGAACTCTCCATTTTCTCTGCTTCACAGGAGGAACAGAACCTGATGGAGGTCCGGCACTTGTCTTAGAAGGTGGGGGGTGGGGGGAGACGCATAATTCCTGAACAGGGTTTTAGCCGATCAAAGTGGATGATCACTTTGCTGTTGGGCAGTGTAATTTGGTATTAATAGGAGAGGTGGGCCGGATAATTCAATATGGTCCATCGTACAGGGGGGTAAGTTTCTTCACTCTTCCTTTCTTTACACTATGTTTTTTAGTAAAACCAAATCACCAGGTTTATAGGGTAGGGGGGGGGGGGGAGGACAGCATTTTATTGCTTCTTTATATCTGCTTCCTGGTTGCCTTGCGGTTGTTCCCTTGTACCATCTTCCAAATGGCCTTAAGGCCGCAGGCTAGCTCCTTAATGGCTGTGTGATCAATTCCCAGAGGTAATTTATCGATCTCAAAGGGGGATTCCATAGAGCGGCCAAACACTATCTCATAAGAGACATGTTCTGTGGGTTCGTGGAAATGTCTATTGTATGTACCTGCCCCATACGGAATGAATCTTTGCCAGTCACTGTGAGTTGAGTTGATGTATAGGAAAGCATCCGTTTCACAGTGCAATGGATACATTCAATGGAGCCATTTGCATGGGGGTGAAAAGGGGTGATTCTCCACTTTTTAATTCTTGGCAATTTGCAAACTTGGACAAATAAGACGGACATAAAATTGGTTCCTTGATCGGTTATAACGGCTTCAGGGCTTGCCGCACAGGATTAACCGAGCGGTCTAGGGTGCTGCAGTCATAAACTGTGCTGCCAGTCCCGGCGGAGATGCGAGTAGTCCCTCGGGCATGAGTGTGTGTGTGTTTGTTCTTAGGATAATTTAGGATAAGTAGTGTGTAAGCTTAGGGGCTGATGGCCTTATCAGTTAAGTCCCATAAGATTTCTCACACATTTGAACATTTTTGAGCTTCAGGGCTTCCGAAATTAAGGACAAGACGATGCACAAAAGCTCGTGCCGACATGTTAGCGATGGGTATCAAAATGAGATATTGGGAAAAGTGATCTATAATAGGTAGTATACATTTACTTCCTTGTGTACTTATGGGAAGTGGCCCAACTACATCCAAAGCTATGAACTGAAAGGGTTTTGATGCCTCGGGAAGAGGTTGTATAGGAATTTTGATTTGTGGGGGTGGTGCTCTTAGGGCCCATGGTAGGCAGTTTTTTTATATACTTGGCAACATCTCGCCATCTGTTGTCTCACCAAAACGTGAGGGAGATGTGGGCGTTTGTGGCTCTTCGTCCTCTATGGTAGGCTTGGATGCTGTTGTGGCACTGGGCAATAATTCTTGATTGCAAGTCTTTAGGTATTACTATACGCTTACCCAAGGGGGTCTTGCAATATAGAATTCCATCCTCTGTAATAAAATCCGGATGGAAGTGATAGTAGGAGCATTTTGCGTCATTTTCATGAGAGTCTTTTAATTCATCAATTAGCACATCGTCTGTCTAAGCTACTATCACTTTTCTACTAAGGGCGTCAGCATTCTGGAGCAACCTGTCATCTTTGTGTTGCACTTGGTAGTCATACTCACTCAGTTTCAGGGCCCAGTGGGTGAGACAGCTGCTAGGGTCTTTTAAACTTAATAGCCACTGAAGTGCTGCATGATCTGTTACTACTGTGAATTTTCTCCCATAAAGATAGCATCTAAAGTAGTTATTTCCAAACATTAACGCCAGTAGTCCTTTCTCTGTAGTGCTGTCATTAATTTCCGCCTCGTTCAGCTGACAGGATGCGTAACCAGTTGCTCATTCCTCACCGTCAATACTTTCACTCAGAATGGCTCCTACTGCAAAGTCAGACGTGTCACACGAGAAAATTAACGGTTTTTCGAAATCGGGATAGATCAATAACGGGTATCTAGTCAGAGTATCTCTGATGCGCTGCATAGTAGCTTCACACTCGGGGGTCCATTGATAGGGTACATCTTTTCTCAACAGTTGGGTAAGGGGTTCAGCTATTGTGGCATAATCCTTTACAAAACGCCTATAATAACCGCTGAGTCCCACAAAGCTTTGCAGTTCTTTTACATTCTTAAGGGAAGGGAATGTCCTACCTGCTTAAATTACGCAGGTATGTGGCTTTACTCCATCAGCACTAATAATGTGCCCTAGATACTGTTCTTGACTCTCAACAAAGGAACATTTCTCTTTCTTCAAACTTACATTAACACTTGTTAGTCTAGACAAAACATTTCTTATCCTAGTAACATGCTCATCTATGGTTCTGGAAAAAACAATGATATCATCTAGATAAACTAGGCACATTGTGGTTTCAGTCTTCTTAACAGTGAGTCGGCAAATCGTTGGAAAGTGGCTGGAGCATAGTGCAGCCCAAATGGAATTCTCAGAAATTCATATAGACAAGACGGAACTACAAATACTGGTTTAGGTCTGTCCGGTGATGTAATCGGTGATACCCATTCTTCATATCAAGAGTAGTGAAGTATTTGCAACTTCCTCACCTGTCCAGTGTTTCATCGATACAGGGGAGAGGATAAGTATCAGGAATGGTTACTTTATTTATTGCTCTCACACCGTTGCAAAGACAATAGGCTTTCTCTCCATTGATTGATTTCTTGGAGACCACAACAGTTTGGGACAACCAGGGACTGGTGAGGGTTGTATTATCATTGCCTCTAGCTGCTGTTGAATAGTTTCCTCCACAACCAGCTGGAGGTGATACAGTATTCTACACGGTCTCTGGACAATGGGCCTTGCATCACTGGTGGGAATTTCATGGTAAACAAGGTCAGTAGTCGGCAAATAACGCCTTTCCTCGAATAGCCAGGACTGTTCTTCCAAGCCGGAGTACAATTTGTTTTAGCCAGCTGCAGGCAGATGAGCTAACTTATCCTTAAATTTTTCCTTGAGCACAGGAGCAATATGACACATGTTACATTCAGGAAAATGTTGTTTTTGGTTATATTTTAGCTTCTCTTGTACAGGGTGGTTTTCTTCAATCTTTCGGCCGCTGGCTGTAATGGTACCACTAGGAGTCCCTACCTCCTCGTTTCCAAATTGTCCAAACAGACAGGAATATAAAATTTCTTCCTCTACACTTCCGTTGTTAAACCGTGTTAAACACGGACCTGTAATCTGTCGAGGACATCGTTTTGACAGAGAGGATCCACCAACATGGCTGTTCTCAGCAGTTCACGGGATTTGACCCCAAGTTGGAGAATGCGTCCAGTGTCGCAGTTGATTCTAACAGAGGTAGTTGTACGTAACGCCCACGTTTGCATGGAAAGAACCTGTGGAAGCGGCTGCAGTTCACAAGTACCTTGCGACGGGACGTCGTGGGAGCCGCCGAAACGGTGGGTTTCCTATCCAATATGGACGGTTTGCGTCCTGTAATCTACTGCACTCTGATAGTGGTGGACTAAATCACTCCCCAGGATACCATCGAGATCTCGCCTTCGTTTTCGAATTACATCCATGTCAAAAGGGTAGTGGCTGGTTCCGATTTTCAACCTAACTTGGCGGTACCCAGCGGGTATGATTAGCTTGTCGGTCAGACCATTAATGTGGTGACGGGGTGGTTTTAACACTTGCCTATCCCCATGTCCTACGAATGACACACTAGTTTGTGCTCCTTTGTCAATAAGTACTCTTAACTTCTTTCCTCGGACTTTACAGTTGAGGAGGATACTTTCCGCCTCATTTACGACACTTTGGCAGACCGGATGCGTAAACTGTACAGGGGCGCGGTCAGGAGGCGTGACTTGCCCCTCGTCATTTCCCCGCTGTCTTTGTGGCCGGGGTGGATTGTTTGTGAATTTTTCCCTCTGCTAGTTGTACGAGGGGCTCCGTTTCCCAGGTTCTGCTGGCAGTTTTTACTCATATGTCCCATGATTCCACACTGAGAACAATAAGGTGTACAGCACTGTGCGGCGGCATGGTCTGCCTTTCGGCAACGTTGGCATGCCCACTCGTATTTGAAAATAGGACACAGCTGTTCGTTCGGGGGCCCCGAACGGGCTATAAAGTGTGCTACTTCCTCCCGCATCATCGCTAGTTGTGTGACATTATGCAACGTAGCGGTCAATGGCTATTCTGGGCTCCCCCTCCCCCACCCCCCTCCCGAACACACGGGTCGATTCCACGTATAAATACGTCAATCGAGTGGGCTTCCGCTTGCTCGATTAAGACCTCGTTGCGGGCATAATCCGAACCCGGCGTGTAAGTGGGGAAAGCCAAAGTGCGGGTTCGGTCAGCAAATGCCTCTACATCCTCGTCTTGCTTCTGGCGGAGGGTGGATAACTTGCCCCTGTAATAGCGGGCGTCACGTCTGTCAGAATATCTCTCTTTCAACCCAGCTTCAAACGTGGCAAAAGAGGTAGTGTCCCTAACGGTGCGAACTTATTCGATGTACGTACGGGCGTCACCTGACAGTATAAGGCGGAGTACATTTAATAGGAAATCGACTGCCCAAGCACAAGCGCGGCCTACATCTCGAACAGTTTGTAGGAAGGAATTTATTTGCTCATTGGGTTTCCCGGAAAATTTCGAGATAAATTTGACTGCAGGGAGATTGTTAGCCAAAGTTGCAATGTATGGCTTGGGTACTGTGCTACTGGAGATGCTTGCTGCCGTCATTTGCGGCGCAGCAGGGCGTGTTTCTGATTGAGCCAATTTTTGGTATTCTCCTGTCAATTCTATTTTTCGTAATAATAACTTCTGGGAACCGTGGTGTGGCATGCGGACTTGTTCGGGGAGCGCTCCGCTTATTTTCGCGTTTGTGGTGGGAAAAAGTGGTCGAAGTGCAGTGCACGTTTCAGTGTAGATAGCTAAAGGCGTAATCTGTCATATTAGGCATTAAAGACTAGTTCGGGGACCGTAGTCTGACCGTGAGAGGTCTTTCTTTTCTGTGGTAGTGAATGTATTCTTGCGTGCCGTGTGGCAAGTTTCGTCGGCCGAACGGGGACGCTATTGTCTTCTCTGTGGGCTGCGACGCGTTGCGCTTTCTGCTGACGTCGCGGAGAGCAGCGAGTTGCAGTGACGTCGGACGCGGGCTGACTGCACGAGCCACAGCTGTTCGTAGCGTCGGGCGTCCCAGACAGCAGCGGCCGACTCGGCGGGCGCCGTCTACGGAAAGCTGGCTTCAGGTACTGTCAACTGGCGTGTGGCTCTTATTTGCTGGCGTTACCGAGTAACAGCGCGACACACTGTGGAATAAATCACAGAGTGTACTACGCTTAACGGAACCGGTTGCACTCGGTTTAGAGACGAACTACACGCGCAACGGATCCAGAATTTGGGAATAGGCTGCCGTACAGTAAATTTCGTCCGGTACGCGCTCTCTTTGCCTCACTCTGTGAAGCATTTGTGACGTGTGCATCGGCTTTTAACTAAATGAAGCTCCACGTCCGCGAGTATACGCGGACACTGGAGCAAACAACCTGGTCCACGCTGGCGGCAGCCGCTGCTACTTTCGAAAATGCCGAACGTGCTCCCGGAATCAATGCGAGCTACACATCAGTCAGAGGACGTCGAAACAGTGACGCGACTCCGACGGGCAGGAGAGAGTGGGCAATAAGACGAGTGGTATCCAGCAAAGAGCCAACTCCCAAAAGAAAGAAAATGGAAACTAAAATAATAAGCGCTGTAGATGAGATCTTAGTGGAGTTCCAGAATGAACTAAAACAAAAAAGTGGCTTCAACCACAATTAAATCGCAGGTTAGAGACAAAATTTGGGCACTTGCACTAGGTCAGGCAAGGCCTTATAGACAAAATGAAGAGCTCAGAACTGAAAACGCCAGACACAGAAACGAACTAGCTGTTGCAAACGCACCGGATGCCCAGGAACGCATTCAGCGCCTGTAACAAGAAATAGCGGAACTCAAATTAGAAAATCAGAGACGAAAGTCAGAATATAAACCGTGTCTCATTTGCAGCGGTTGCGGCTGCCGGTCCAATTGCAAAACTTAAAGGCAAAGTTCAGGAACACATTCAACAAACAAAAGCTAAACAGTTCAGCACACTTTTCTTTAAATCAGAAACCAACCAAAATGCGAGAACCATTAGAGAAACCATCACTAAAACAGTTAACCCCAAGCTAGACCAATTAAAAATAAAATCAATCAGGTTAACAGCAAACACCGTAATAACTGAAACAGAAACCCAAGAAGTTCAAATCCCTCTGGCAGTGCACCATGGTTCAAATGGCTCTGAGCACTAAGGGACTTAACTGCTGAGATCATTAGTCCCCTAGAACTTAGAACTACTTACATCCAACAACCTAAGGACATCACACACATCCATGCCCGAGGCAGGATTCGAACCTGCGACCGTAGCGGTCGCACGTTTCCAGGCTGTAGCGCCTAGAACTGCTCGGCCACCCCGGCCAGAAGTGCACCATGTCTCAACATACTTAACTGACCAGGAATGCTTAGAAGAGCTCTACGAAATAAAGCTGAGTGAACACATTACTAAAGACGAGGTCGATAACGAGGTTAAAATAAAATTTAAAACAGGCCCAAAGAGCAAAAGGACAGTAAACAACTTTCTAGAGGTGTCGCCAACAGTACGATTACTGCTGCTTCGAAGAGAAAGGTTTTTTATCAATTTGAATCTTTGTACATCAACGACTTTGTTGCTGTACAAAAATTTGTTAACTTTAGGGGCTTCCGTCACCCATCGAAGCGTTGCGACAAAAATCCAGTACGTGGAAGATGTGAAAAACTGAGACACAAAAAGTTAGAATGCAGGCAGGAGAATCCTGTAGGCTGTATACGACACAAACACAGAATCAAAACATAAGGCAAGGGGGCCAGACTGTCCTACATACACTCCTGGAAATTGAAATAAGAACACCGTGAATTCATTGTCCCAGGAAGGGGAAACTTTACTGACACATTCCTCGGGTCAGATACATCACATGATCACACTGACAGAACCACAGGCACATAGACACAGGCAACAGAGCATGCACAATGTCGGCACTAGTACAGTGTATATCCACCTTTCGCAGCAATGCAGGCTGCTGTTCTCCAATGGAGACGATCGTAGAGATGCTGGATGTAGTCCTGTGGAACGGCTTGCCATGCCATTTCCACCTGGCGCCTCAGTTGGACCAGCGTTCGTGCTGGACGTGCAGACCGCGTGAGACGACGCTTCATCCAGTCCCAAACATGCTCAATGGGGGACAGATCCGGAGATCTTGCTGGCCAGGGTAGTTGACTTACACCTTCTAGAGCACGTTGGGTGGCACGGGATACATGCGGACGTGCATTGTCCTGTTGGAACAGCAAGTTCCCTTGCCAGTCTAGGAACGGTAGAACGATGGGTTCGATGACGGTTTGGATGTACCATACACTATTCAGTGTCCCCTCGACGATCACCAGAGGTGTACGGCCAGTGTAGGAGATCGCTCCGCACACCATGATGCCGGGTGTTGGCCCTGTGTGCCTCGGTCGTATGCAGTCCTGATTGTGGCGCTCACCTGCACGGCGCCAAACACGCATACGACCATCATTGGCACCAAGGCAGAAGCGACTCTCATCGCTGAAGACGACACGTCTCCATTCGTCCCTCCATTCACGCCTGTCGCGACACCACTGGAGGCGGGCTGCACGATGTTGGGGCGTGAGCGGAAGACGGCCTAACGGAATGCGGGACCGTAGCCCAGCTTCATGGAGACGGTTGCGAATGGTCCTCGCCGATACCCCAGGAGCAACAGTGTCTCTAATTTGCTGGGAAGTGGCGATGCGATCCCCTACGGCACTGCATAGGATCCTACGGTCTTGGCGTGCATCCGTGCGTCGCCGCGGTCCTGTCCCAGGTCGACGGGCACGTGCACCTTTGCCGACCACTGGTGACAACATCGATGTACTGTGGAGACCTCACGCCCCACTTGTTGAGCAATTCGGCGGTACGTCCACCCGGCCTCCCGCATGCCCACTATACGCCCTCGCTCAAAGTCCGTCAACTGCACATACGGTTCACGTCCACGCTGTCGCGGCATGCTACCAGTGTTAAAGACTGCAATGGAGCTCCGTATGCCACGGCAAACTGGCTGACACTGACGGCGGCGGTGCACAAATGCTGCGCAGCTAGCGCCATTCGACGGCCAACACCCCGGTTCCTGGTGTGTCCACTGTACCGTGCGTGTGATCATTGCTTGTACAGCCCTCTCGCAGTGTCCGGAGCAAGTATGGTGGGTCTGACACACCAGTGTCAATGTGTTCTTTTTTCCATTTCTAGGAGTGTATAAACAGCTCTACAAAAGGCAAATAGAGCGCACCGAGTACGATGTTCTGTGCAACTTCCTTTAATAAGGAATGCTACCATAACTGTCAGAAATCCACCCCCCTAACACACGCACGAACAGACGTAAGTAATAACACAAACAGGCAGAGGTACAAACTGCTGTCGACTAGGATGAGAGGCCGGCGGCGATCTGTTGGCTCGAGGCAACACGTGGGGATATTACAACCCCCAGAGTCTGATACGGATTCTACTGTTATGCCTCAGTTCTGGGAGACAATACGGTGTAGGTACTCCAGCATTACCGACTGTGTGGACGATATGTGCATGCAGGATTCAATTGAATATGAGGTTACCAAGCACCTGAAACATGACATGTTTGATTGGGCCGTCTTCCAGGCTGGTCTCCTTTTACGAGTTGAACTGGAAGGCGAAATACTGCGCGATAGTATAGACAAATATAACGACGTCCTTGAACATCCTGACAATGATGATGTCACTGAGTTCAAAAAAAATCCAGCACCACAGGCAAACACAAACAAAGACAAAAAATGGTTCAAATAGTTCTCAGCACTATGGGACTTAACATCTGAGCTCATCAGTCCCCTAGACTTAAGCCTAACTAACCTAAGAACATCACATACATCCATGCCCGAGGCAGGATTCGAATCTCCTACCGTAGCGGTCACGCGTTTCCAGACTGAAGCGCCTAGAACCGCACGGCCAAAACAGAGACAATTGCACACTACTCGCGCAACAAGGAGAATATGATACAACCAAATGTGTAGACCCTATATTACACCAGTTCGTTTTGTCTACGTGGGTAGCGCACACAGTCACAACAAAAATGAAAACAGTTCGGTAGCTGAACAGAAAGACACATCCTGCACAACACAACACCAGACACAACCACTCCAGAAACGGACATACGACAGTCATATTTTACGAGCAAGTCCCCATTACAGATCGAAAACAACAAGTCATTATCAGAGGAAATGCTCAGCGAAAACACATCAAACTCCATACTACAAGAAACCATAAAGCAGGAAAGACGTGCTGCACTGCAAAATTATTCGAAATCGAAGCAACAAACAAACCGTCAAGAACACCAACCGGACACAACCAAGGACCCCAACCTGAGTACCGTTAATTACGTAAATTACAAAAACTTAGAAGTTAATCTGCGGCTTAGCAGACTAGAAAAACAGGATATATTTCAAACAGCTCTTTGCTATGTAATACGAACTGAGCATGAAAACGGGGATAAAATCTGCTTTCCAACTACAGAACAAACTGAATGGATGATCGTAAGCGTTGAAAATCTGCCAACGAACCCCATGGAGCTATGTAAGCTTTTAGTGGAGGCATGTTCGCGAAGGGGAGAGGACCTAAACGTAGAGAAAGTATACAAGGACTTCTTGTGAGCATATTGACGTGTGTTTCTGAATTTTAAAGAAACCGCATCCAATTTTTTTTCCTTCACTAGATATCCCTTCTGAAGTTAATACAACTAAATTGCCAGGGCAGTACCCTAGTAAACATGGAACTAGGTAGGCTCTTAGAAGAAACAAAGGCAGACATCTCCTGCGTTCCGGAACTTTTCTGGGAGACGGGAAACATTCAGGGCAGCACAATAGCAGGAACACCAAACGTGAAATCTGCGATAATAGTAGTTAAGAAAAACCTCATAGTAACACAGATCACCCAGTTTTGCACTGAACACATTTATACAGTAGAAATAACAGACGGGCAGGATGTATGGCTCATGTCGTCTGAGCACTATGGGCCTTAACTTCTGAGGTCATCAGTCCCCTAGAACTTACAACTACTTAAACCTAACTAATCTAAGGACATCACACACATCCATGCCCGAGGCAGGATTCGAACCTACGACCGTAGCGGTCACACAGCTCCAGACTGTAGCGCCTAGAACCGGTCGGCCACTCCGGCAGGCTTACACTCAGTACTCGTATGATATAGAACCTTTGTTATCCAAAATAAAAACATTGCACGTCACTCAGAAAGAAAAAGGCTGCCCATTCTAACTGATATCAACGCAAAATCCCACTTGCGGAATTCAGAACTGACGACTCAGGGCAACTAGTGCTTGACGTGGTAAATGAATGCAACCTCTTCATACCGAATAGGGACAGTCAGCCACCTACCTACCGCTTAGTCGCCCGTGTTGTAAGTAACATAGACCTGTCTCTAGGAAACGCAAAATCTCTTCCACTTGTCAGTACATGGAGGGTATTGGATAGAGCCACACGCAGCGACCACAAATCAATCGTCGTAGCTACGGACAGATATGTCAATACACAATCACATGGACCACGGACGGCAGCATTTACTCATAGGAGGGGCCGACTGGCAAAAAGTTCGAGATAATGTTGAAGCGTCACCATTACACACTCCTCAAGGCAATTTAGATTACAAAGCGCATGTACTGACAGAGATCCTACAAAGAGCAGAGGAAGCACCTATACCACGGGCGACAACTGGGTGGGGACAGAAGCAACCGTGGTCGGCAGAACTGGCAAGACTGAGGAAGGATTAACGGGACAAAAGAAAGTACTACCAACAAGCAAAGACCGCTCCTGAAAAAACAGATAAGACTTGACCTGTATCGTGACTCTAAACAGAAATACCGAAAACAACTAAAGACAACAAGGCAAGACTATTGGACCAATTTCGTCAAAACCCAGCCACAGAACGACATTCTGGGACAACCTTTCAAAATAGGAACAGAACGAGTTAAGACACTGACAGGTCTGTCAACATTAAAACAAGCTGACGGCACAATGACCAGAGGATGGAGAAGCAGAGCAGACTATCTTCTGAAGAGGCTCCTCCCAGATGACGGCTCCACACAAGACGAGCGACGCCACGCTGACCTATCATGAGGGAACCATACATCAGTGACAGTGTAACCCTGCCATTCGCGCAAGAAGAGGTCTCGACGGCAATCAGCAGGCTTAAAAACCGAAAAGCACCCTGCCCAGACAAAATACTTTCAGAAACATTAAAACAAACAGTAACACAATCACACCTTTCCTTACTAACATTTTCATCGAGGCACTACTAACAGGCAGAATTCCAAACCTCTGCAAAACTGTTAATGTAGTAGTAATCAGGAAATAACAAGACAAAGAGCCAACAGACCAGAAAACGTACCGACCGATCTGTCTCTTAAATACTCTCGGCAAGGTACAGGAAAGGCTCCTGTGTGACCGTTTACAATCGCACAGACGCCTCCTCGGCCTAACGCCCCATCAATTCGGCTTCGGGGAGGGTATATCAATAGAAGACGCCGTCAAACAAGCGCTGACAGTTACAAGTAGCATCAGCGACAAATAGGCGGCCGCCAATCTAATCGGCATAGCCGGGGATTTTGACAAATTACGTTGGGCGTCCCTTTTCGCCAGGTTAAGGGAAATGAGGCTATCAGCTTCCCTCTACAGTTGCCTCCTCGAATACTGCAGCGGCAGAGTGTCGGAGTGGAGGGCTGGTACGCGGAAGGCTGTTAAGAGAATAACAAAGGGATGTCCACAGGGCTCAATCGGCTGACCTATATTCTGGGATATCGTAATCGAACCCTTGCTGAACACCCTGGACAGTGACGACAGGGTAAAAGGTGGGGTGGCTTACGCAGATGACGTGCTCGTAGTGGTGTCAACCAACTCGAGAGTAGCACTAGAGACAAAAGGCAAGCAACTGCTTCAGAAAATTAACATTTGGTGCAAAGAAAATAAATTAAAAATAGATCCTAACAAAACTGTATATTTACTGCTCAGAGGGACACTACACAGGAATCCAATTCTAAAATTAGACAAAACAAGCAAACAGAGGAAGCAAGCCACACTTTATCTCGGACTGCACCTAGACAAAAAACAGACTTTCAGCCACCATATAAAATTGACAATTAACGAAGCCTGCAAAATTATGCACAAACTAGCAAGACTAAACGCAACTCAGAACAAACTACTTATTAAGACGATAAGTACCTACCACATTGCGATATCTGAATCCATCGCACGCTTCGCCGCAAGTGCTTGGGCTCACAGAGTGAACACACAGACTAGCAAGACAATTGCACGAAGAGGTCAGCTTAGTGTGCTCGTGAGAATGAGCAGAGGCTTCAACACCACATCACTAGAGGCACTTAGCGTTGTGATGGGGACCTGCCCTATAGACATAACAATACGTTATAGAGCTGCACTTCACTCGCTTTACGAGGGACAGGCTCGATTAACTCACTGAAATTACGGGGACCATCATTATGAACAAACCAAAATTGAAACCATGGCGGATTCAAACATGGCAGAGTGTGTGGGATGCTTCCGACAAGGGTCGCCGAGTACCCTCTTCATTTCCTGATGTACACGAAAGACTACAACTGAAACATGACGACCCAAGCCGGGGGAAGGTCCATTTCCTGACAGGCCACGGGCCGTATCCGGTACATTTAAACCGTATGGGATTAACTAACGATGGAGTACGTGTATGCGGAGAAACTGGGACACCAGAACATGTTACATTGCTGTGCGACACACTAGCACAATTGAGACCTATACACAACGACAGTGGTATCGGAAGAATAACAGGTAATCTCGATCACTGGAACACAATAAATAGTGTAGCCGTTATTGTATTGAACACTCTGCAAGAAGAATACAAGCGCCAAAATCCATATGGAAAAAGGAGACGTAGAGAAGCACAAACAACCCAACAAACCACATGGGAGGACAAAAACACCACCACAGATTCCGAAACCGAAGAAGGAACACTAAGTGAACTTGACTCAGAAGGGATCACATCTAAGGAACCCAACCCAAGAATGCATGGCACTGCATGCCACAACGCAGTCACAAACAGCACAACAATAAAAAAACAAACAAACTAAGGCTGTAGAAATGAGGTAATGTCCCTTCGAAGGAAAAGGCTTGAAGAACTTTTATTCCGAGGCTCCTTCTCCCCAATGACATTCTGCATAGTGTTTAAAGTATACTGCACACGAGCAGTAATGTATTGCTCGTCTTATTGTGTGCAGACAGAAGTATGACCTTTTCTCTACTCAAAGCTACAATCAATGAAGTTTATATATCAGATATATATTAAGTTATTTAAGGAATAATGCATTCAGGTATCAAAGAACTATATTCTATTTCTACTAACAAGTTACAAGCATAAGTGTATTTATAATTTAAAACTAAACCTAATGTATTCCATGTATGAAGCGCTCAATCAGCGATTAATCTGTATAAACTGTGTAAACATACATTAGCACAAACCATTTCAGATGAATATTTTCGTAAAGAACCGTAAACATATTAACAACGGAATTCACAGACTGTTCCAGATAAAAAGGCCCTGAAATACTTGTATACAGGTATGTTACTACTGAACCGACAGACAAAACACCGTCAAAAGAAAAGCCACACACTTATGTAATCAGAAGATACAAAACAAAAAATAAAAGACGTAACTGAGGTCGAACGAGAGAGATACTGTCAAATAATCGAGCGTGGCACAGGACGTAATAGATTACGTTAACGGCCGCATTGTAGAATTTTGGAAAACGCATTATGTTCGAGTATAATGACTTTCCTGGAGACTAGAAATCTACTCTGTAGGAATCAGTATGGGTTTCGAAAAAGACGATTATGTGAAATTCAGCTCGCGATATTCGTCCACGAGACTCAGAGGGCCATAGACACGGGTTACCAGGTGGATGCCGTGTTTCTTGACTTCTGCAAGGCGTTCGATACAGTTCCCCACAGGTGTTTAAAGAACAAAGAAAAAGCATATGGAATATCAGACCAATTGTGTGATTGGATTGAGGAGTTCCTAGATAACAGAGTGCAGCATGTCATTCTGAATGGAGAGAAGTCTTCCGAAGTAAGAGTGATTTCAGGTGTGCCGCAGGGGAGTGTCATAGGACCGTTGCTATTCACAATATACATAAATGATCTTGTGGATGACATCGGAAGTTCACTGAGGCTTTTTGCACATGATGCTGTGGTGTATCGAGAGGTTGTAGCATTGGAAAATTGTACTGAAATGCAGGAGGATCTGCAGCGAATTGAGGCATGGTGCAGGGAATGGCAATTGAATCTCAATGTAGACAAGTGTAATGTGCTGCGAATACATAGAAAGAAAGATACTTCGTCATTTAGATACCATATTGCAGGTCAGCAACTGGAAGCAATTAATTCCATAAATTATCTGGGAGAACGCATTATGAGTGATTTAAAATAGAATGATCATATAAAATTGATCGTCGGTAAAGCAAATGCCAGACTGAGATTCAGTGGAAGAATCCTTAGTAAATGAATCTGAAAACAAAGGAAGTACGTTACAATACGCTTTCTCGCCCACTGCTTGAATACTGCTCAGCAGTGTGGGATCCGTACCAGATAGGGTAAATAGAAGAGATAGAGAAGATCCAACGGAGAGCACCGCGCTTCGTTACAGGATCATTTAGTAATCGCGAAAGCGTTACGGAGATGACAGATAAACTCCAGTGGAAGACTCTGCAGGAGAGACGTTCAGTTGCTCGGTATGGGCGTTTGTTAAAGTTTCTAGAACATACCTTCACCGAAGAATCAAGCAGTATATTGCTCCCTCCTACGTATATCTCGCGAAGAGACCATGAGGATAAAATCAGAGAGAGCCCACACAAAGGCATACCGACAATCCTTCTTTCCACGAACAATACGAGACTGGAATAGAAGGGAGAACCGATAGAGGTACTCAAGGTACCCTCCGCCACACACTGTCAGGTGGCTTGCGGAGTATGGATGTAGATGTAGATGGAAGCATAAGTGCTTCGGATGCGAGTTGCTATCATAATTCCGGATAACGTGATTGTCGTGACTAGCGATCAACAAGAATATTAACTATTTTAGCAACCCTTTACCGACCCTTCTGGTGCGTCTAGCTCTCAGGTAAATCGTCACAACTTGGCGCATAGGCTGTCGGACCATGTGGTCCGTAGAGTAACAGTACCAGCCATGGAAACGCATCTTCACGACATAAGAAAACGGTTCCCAGTGAAGCAGACTTACTTCTGAGCGGGCTGCTTAGCTGACGTAACTTGCCAGACTCTGGCTTCTTCTATCGACCAGAATGGTCTCTATGGCGCCTCTCCTGTACATTTATGCTATAAGGGCCATTCGAACGTAGTACAGAAGACTCCCTTATTAGAGTGCAAAATCATCAACTTATGAATTAATTGCAATTACGACCAGAAAACGTATGGACAGTACCTCAACAGTGGGGCACCACTATAGTCGATTTCATATGTCTTGTTCACACACGCAACAAACATGAAACCACGGATGAAATTACAGTAGAGGCTGAGTAACATAGTTGGTGGCCTAAGACTTTGTTAATCTCTACTTAATCTGATTTTGTTGTGGCGATAATAGTTTGCCACGACTAGATGACGTCGCATCACACGACGATTCGGTTTAATATTGTCACTGATCTCTCAGTATGTCAGTGTGATTCGTTTACGGATGACATGGCTGAATTTTTTAAGCATTCTTGTACAGTCTGAGCATTCAATAAGAAATAACAAATTAAAAAATGAAAACTACTCTTTGTCGACGGTACGCTGTAACCTTTGCTTCTTTTTCTTTCAAAAGGGGCGTGTTGGCAATTTGGTGGAATGCTTCTTGCTTCTCGTAACACACAACTAAAATGATATATGACTCCAGAAAATGAAAGCGAGATTTTTAAAAGGTCTCCTAATAGGGTTTAGAGTATCCCGACCGGCATATTTCCTTTGCCGCCAACGACCTTGCCGCAGTGGTAACATCGCTTCCCGTCAGATCACCGAAGGTAAGTGTTGACGGGCTGGAATAGCACTTGGGTGGTTGACCATCCGGTCTGCTGAGCGCTTTTTGCAAGCCGGCTGCACTCATCTTTTGTGATGCAAACTAGGGACCTACCTGATTGAAAATTAGCGGCTCCGGTCTTGTAAACTGACATACGGCCGGAAGAGCGGCGCGCTGACCATATTCCCATCTACAGGGTGTTACAAAAAGGTACGGCCAAACTTTCAGGAAACATTCCTCACACACAAAGAAAGAAAAGTTGTTATGTGGATATGTGTCCGGAAACGCTTAAATTCCATGTTAGAGCTCATTTTATTACTTCTCTTCAAATCACATTAATCATGGAATGGAAACACACAGCAACAGAACGTACCAGCGTGACTTCAAACACTTTGTTATAGGAAATGTTCAAAAGTCCTCCATTAGCGAAGATACATGCATTCACCCTCCATCGCATAGAATCCCTGATGCGCTGATGCAGCCCTGGAGAATGGCGTATTGTATCACAGCCGTCCACAATACGAGCATGAAGAGTCTCTACATTTGGTACCGGAGTTGCGTAGCCAAGAGCTTTCAAATGCCCCCATAAATGAAAGGGTTGAGGTCAGGAGAGCGTGGAGACCATGGAATTGGTCCGTCTCTACCAATCCATCGGTCACGAAATCTGTTGTTGAGAAGCGTACGAACACTTCGACTGAAATGTGCACGAGCTCCATCGTACATGAACCACATGTTGTGTCTTACTTGTAAAGGCACATGTTCTAGCAGCATAGGTTGAGTATCCCGTATGAAATCATCATAATGCGCTCCATTGAGCGTAGGTGGAAGAAACTAAAATGAGGTCTAACATGGAAATTAAGCGTTTCCGGACACATGTCCACATAAGATCTTTTCTTTCTTTGTGTGTGAGGAATGTTTTCTGAAAGTTTGGCCATACCTTTTTGTAACACCCTGTATATCCTCATCCAGTGACGCCTGTGGGCTGAGGATGACACGACCGCCGGTCGGTACCGTTGGGCCTTCGAAGGTCTCTTCCGGCGGAGTTAAGTTTTTAGCTTATATTTCCTTTACTACTGTATCTTTATCAAAATAATAGTTTACATACATCAGTATTTTTGAGAAGTATCTTTTCGAATATTATTTGAAACCCTGGCATGAAGAACGAAAAATTGCACACCCTGTTGCTACGCTAACCTGGCAGATCATCAATAACCGACGCCTGCGTTTATTGCACCTCCATGCGCTGCTTTAAGCACAAACAAGGAATCTCATGGATTTACTCAGTCTATGGAGATAACTTCCGCATTCAGTGTTCGTATGATTTTATACATCCAGTATGTTGCAATTTGTAAGGGAAAATGAACCGTATGCGGTAATACCAATCTGTACTCACACATTAATTTCCTTTTTATAAATGTATTGTTGAATTATTTATTTCATATTTGCAGCCGTCGTTTCCTTTTACCCAATTACTCTCGTGCAATTTAGGAAACTACTTTAACCCACTCAGTACAACTGTTAAAGAGGATATGCTGTATGTCTTACTCGCAGATTAATAGTAAGTTTTGCAGCCATTTTGTGTTGCTCCATAATTTCGTGAATCATAATCGCGCACATATATTTACTCAGGAATAAATATAGTTGTGACTTTTCTCGTCAGTAGCTTTACTCCAAAATTAACGCCGCTTATGTAGACGCTATCACAATCCACTTTCAGCTAGAAAGGAGAACAATTAAGACCATCGAGCCCCGAAATCCACGCTTTGTTGAATAATAGTCGTGGACTGCTTCCGTACTGCGTTGGGGAATTGAAGTGGTCGACGTACGAGACTTGCAACATTTGCCAGATGCAGTGGTGTTTGTTAGATTGGGGACGGTTGAAACAGACGTCACGATGTTCGCCGCGCTTTGCTCTGTGTCTCTTTGGGGAGTGTAGCGTTGGCTATTCAGCACTGGCAGTCCGCGCTCTGTACGACAAGGCGCATGCAGACGTTGTGTCTGCCAGTTAGTACCTGTGGCCCTAACGCTGGGAGGACGTCTCCACCATCGCAGTCAATCTTTGTATCAATAGAGCAGTGCTAAATCTACCAATTACTTGACACACAAGAGGAGATTCGCAGAGCAGTGCTGACAGAATGACATGGAATGGCCGGCTGTGCTCTACACAGGGTGTTTTTTCCAGGTAGTGAGTAAAAAGAGAAGAAATGATCTGTTACTTCGCACTGGTCGAGTAGCACTGTGATGGAAGACTATAAATGTGTCAGTAGTACATCACAAAAACTGTGCACTAGAGACGTGAACCTGAGTATTCGCCGGCCGCGGTGGTCTAGCGGTTCTAGGCGCTCAGTCCGGAAGCGCTCGACTGCTACGGTCGCAGGTTCGAATCCTACTTCGGGCATGGATGTGTGTGATGTCCTTAGGTTAGTTAGGATTAAGTAGTTCTAAGTTCTAGGGGACTGATGACCACCGATGTTAAGTCCCAGAGTGCTCAGAGCCATTTGAACCATTTGTGTGATGTCCTGAGGTTAGTTAGGTATAAGTAGATCTAAGTTCTAGGGGACTGATGACCTAAGACGTTAAGTACCATAGTGCTCAGAGCCACTTGAACCTGATTATTCATATTAATATTAGGATGAGATTTAGAACAATCACGATAGGAAGTACAATAACGAGAGTAATTTATTTTCTTTACATTCGCAGCGTGAAGTACAATAAAGTTAGAATGGATTTGTCAGCATGATCAAAGAATTTAAAGTGAACTAACAAGTAGTGTGAATAGCCTTTTCCCCCCTGTACACTCCCTCACACACTTAATGAAGCCTATAAGAGACCTCAAACGCAGTCCGAAGCTATGTATCATTGTCAGATGTCGTACCTTATAGAATACACGTATCTCTCCTGTGTGCTTGCAGCTTTGTGCATACAGGTTAAGTTGATAGCTTAGACCAATCCTTGATATGGCCACATAAGGTTTCACTGAGGAGAGACGTACTGAGGTTTCTCCTGCCAATGGTTATCTGAATGCCAAAATACAGTCTTCGGATCGTAAAAATAAGGTTACCGGTAAAGTTACAACAACTATTACGAACAACTTAAAAAGAAAGGAGAAATACAGCACTACAGTAAGGACAATAAGTGCCTGAATCGTTAATACGAAGGTTTAAAAAATTAAGCAATAATACTAAACGCAGAGAAACACAATTCAATTGGTATAATGACTGAGATACAGTACATAGCTACAAGTATTAGGTTTTTTATGCAAATGGAATCAAAATTTCAATAAATAAAAATGAAGTTCAATAAAACCAGAAAAGAAGGTCAAAGAAAGGAAAAGGAATTCAGCAGTCAGTCGCAAATCAGGTTTGCATTTTTACAGCAGATCTGTATTTCAGCCAGTGAAAGGGTATCTTCAGTGCATGGAAATCGACTCTTATAGGCTTACCAAGCATGTGATTATACGAATTTAGGACACATACTGTCAGATTCCGACTCTAGTATGAATCTGGCAAAGTACGTCCTAAAGTCGTATATGAGTAATAAAATTTGTGGTCAAAAGTTTGATGAGTATATATGGCTCGATTTAAACTCGCTCAAGACAGATGTTCCATAGTTAAAATCTAGACCTGCAATAAAAATACAGATTGTATTTGCGACTGACTGCCGAATTGCTTTCCCTATTCTGAAATTTACTACAGTGACTGTATTCATGGTTGCAATGGGATTAATCTTGGTTCAAAAAAGGCATTAAAACATATCTGTTTAAGTTCCTGATTTTGAAATAAAAATAATATTCTCGTGGATCCTCGCACTTTGAGATCTGGACGAATAACATACAAAACAGATTATCTTACACTAAATAATATCGTGTGGGGCCCCCACGAACACGCAGAAGTGCCACAACACGAAGTGGTATGGACTCAACTAAAGTCTGAGGTAGTGCTGGAGGGAACTGACACCATGAATCCTCCAGGGCTTTCCATAAATCCTTATGAGTACGAGGGGTGGAGATCTCTTCTGAACAGCTCGTTGCAAGGTACGCCACAAATGCTCAATAATGTTAATGTCTGAGGTGTATGGTGGTCAGCGGAAGTGTTTAATCTTAGAAGAATGTTCCTGGAGTCACCCTGTAGCAATTCGGGACGTGTGGGTTGTCTCATTGTCCTGCTGGAATTGCCCAAGCTCATCAGAATGCACAATGGACACGAATGGATGCAGGTAAACAGACAGGATGCATACCTACATGTCACTGACCTAATCGTATCTAGACGTATCAGGGGTCCCATATCAGTCCATCTGCACACGCCGCACGCCATTACACACACTCCACCAGCTTAAACAGTCCCCTGCTGACATGCAGGCTCCAAGGATTCATGAGGTTGTCTCCATAACCGTATACGTCCATCCACTCGATATAATTTGAAACGAGACTCGTCGGACAGGACAACATGTTTTCAGTCATCAACAGTCCAATGCTAATGCTAACGGGCCCAGGCGAGGCGTAAATGTGTGTCGTGCAGTCATGAACGGTGCACGGGTGGGCGTTCTGCTCTGAAGCCCATATCGATGACGTTTCGTTGAATGGTTCGGTCGCTGACACTTGTTTATCACCCATTGTTGAAATCTGCAGAAATATGCGGGAGGGCTGCACTTCTGTTGATGACTCCGTCGTCGTTGCTCCCGTTCTTGCAGGATTGTTTTCCAGCCCCAGCGATGTGGGAGAATTGATGTTTTACCACGTTCGACATATTCACGGTACACTTGTGAATCGGTCTTAGGGGAAATCCACACTTCCTCGTTACCTCGGAGATGCTGTTTCCCATCACTCGTGCGCGGACTTTAACACCACGTTCAAACCCACATTAATCTTGACAGTCTGACGTTGCAACAGCGGTAATCGAGTTAACAACTGCATCAGACGTTTGTTGATTTTTACTCCCCCCAGTTAAGACCACTGTTTTTAGGTTGTTTCCCTTGATTTTAAACCAAATGTCAGAACTGCTGATAGCCTCCATTTATTCCCCGCTGGGGAACTGTCTGAACCACTATCAGCTCACGTGGTAACTGGGTGGAAAGGGCTACTCTGAAAACGCAGTGTAGCCGTTGTTGTCATTCGGAAACGGCGCTATTTATCTAAGGTCCAAAAGGGCATGATCACAGGTTTTCGGGCCAAGGGTGAATGCATTTCCGAAGCAGCTAAATTTGTAAACTATTCAGCTGCTGTCATGCGTAAGTACACTGTGCGTGGCAAAACAGCGTTAAACAAAATCGGCGCCGAGGAAATTGTGGTTTACCGTGGCCATAGATGATAGGGGTGAACGACGGCTGTGGAGATGTGTACGAGGGACTACAACAGCTGATAACCCAGATGAAACAACAGGTTACTAACAGTGTCTGATCAACAACCGATCAGGGAACGTTGGTGTGCGTGGGCTTCTGAAGCAGGTGTTTGGTTTATACGACCATGCTCACTGCTAATCATCAGTGATGAAGGCTGAAATTTGCAAGCCAATACCTCACCTGGATGGCCAATGAGTGGCGGGAGGCGGCCTCTTCAGACGGATTACGTTTTGTGCTCTATCGGACAATTGGCAGTTGGCGTATATGGCGTGTAACGTCTGAAAGCAAACAAAAATGGCTCTGAGCACTATGGGACTAAACACCTGAGGTCATCAGTCCCCTAGAACTTAGAACTACCTAAACCTAACTAACCTGTCACACATAATCTTGGCCGAGGTAGGATTCAAACCTGCGACCGTAGCGGTTGCGCGGTTCCAGACTGAAGCGCCTAGAACCGCTTGGTCACAACGGCCGGTTGAAAGCAAACACCCTGCAACAATCGTCAAAAGGTTGGAGTCCGGAGGAGGGAGAGTTGTGGTTCGGAGACTATGCCCACTGCTGCATGCAGTTTCTTTTTCTGTCCTCAGCATGATGGTAACTACCAGGAGGCCCATGCAACGTGTCAAACAGCTTACACGGTACTTGCGTGGTCTGAAGAGCACCAAAATGAGTTTATCGACCTCCTCTGGCCAACAAATTCCAGTCGAAAACCTCTGTTCGCACCATGAATCCTCAACCGAGAAACCAAGGGAAACTAGACATGCTGGAGTCAGCATGGATCCACAGCACTGTCTTAATCTTCCAGAACATGGCTGACTTTCCTTCTGCGCGTCTCGCAGTAGCCTGAACTGCGAAAGGTGGTTGTTCAGATTTTTGACAGGTGTTCACACTAACGTGACTGGACAGCGTATCATGAAAACGCCTTCTTCAGGTAGCTGCCACAATCGACTAGAAATTGCCTCATTATTCATTACGCAACAGATAAACGAACTACAAACAGCAAAACATGCAGTTACTATGTAATAGCCAATAACCTACTGTGGGACATTCAGTGTATTATTATTATTATTACTATTATTATTAGCAGAGGCAGTTGTGAGACAAAAATCATTGGCAGTCTTCAGTTTTTTATAAGATCTGTCAGTTTAGAAGTAAGGAGTCCTATAATGAAGTAAAGTACAAACTGGAAGCGTAGTGCACCCATTTTACATTGGTCGCTTTAAAATGGGAGGGCCAGGTATGGGTGAGGCAAGCGTCATTAGGAAGAAGAACATTGTAGTGACAGGTTGTTTTGTAGCAAATGTCTAGCCTTTATGTAGATAATAAGCTCTCTTTTCACAGAAAGTGTTGTAGGTAGTACCCGCGATGGTCTTTAAAAAGACGTTGTTAAAAGTAAATAGTAGCAATTGTCTCATTGACTCATTATTTATTAAACTCCTAGAGAAACTAAGTAGTCTTGTATAATAGGTGATTTTTAAAATAAAGGTGTTCAAAGAAATTTATTTTCATTCTAACGTCTAGCAAGGCGCCAATGATGATGACGTTGGGGGACACTGGGGGCTACCAGGCAATATGTGTTTACATTTAGGGGTAAGAATTTCATAAAGGTTGACAACCACGGTCTTAAAGCCTTTTCAGCAGAATTATAGCAACGACTTTTTGCCTTGAAGGAAATCAGAGGCCGATCCAGGTAACTACAACAATGATGCAGTCACTGTTCTTAAATATTGTGTCAGTGGGTGGAGTTTTCTTTTATCAAATAGTGCCGTTTAGAAATGTCAGATCAGAAGGACTAGAGAGATTATTCAGTTGTTGATGAGTGATCCTATACTTTGTATGAGTTTCAAAGGAACGTCTGCTGGGCCAGAAGCCTTTCTCGTTCGGACTGTAAGAATGGACGGTTAGCAACCACCAAACTTTTAGAAGGTTTTGCTATGTATTCGAAAGAAAGAATATTGTAACAAGAAGTTGACGTATATCTTTCAGCACTTCAATACATCTTGGCTTTCCGTGACTGCAATTACTACATCTCCAGGAGAAAGGGTTCAATGTGCGAGGCAAATGCGCCCGCAGACTCATAAAAATTATCTCTGCCACTGTCATTGTAAGTTGTAGTTCTCTGGCTTGTTGTCGTTGCTTGTTACATCTGATTTCCCTTATTTTGATCTGACCTGTTACATCTTTTAGAAACATGCCCTCTTCGTCCTAGAGAACAGATTCTAAACAACTATTAACAGGCCCCCAGTTTAGCCTTTGTTGAAAGCTTTCATCAAACCGGGCTTGTATTTCTTTTTCGTGAGTCCAACAGCCTTTCCTGTTAATTCTCAACTGATCTTTAAATGTGTAAGCTACTTCTCTTGTGTCGACTGGATGGTGAGTCAGCTGGTCTGAAACAGAGTTATTCTACTTTGTGGTGATAGTTTCAAGTATAAGTTTAAGTGTTAGAACTTTTTCTAGAGTGCATGACGATTTGAATAGGAGGCATTCAATGGGCAAGAAACCTGAAGAATGATGACAAGTGTCTGACAGCCTTCGTGATGAAGATGGCTGTCATGTCGCGTTGTTAGATGACGATATAATGAACACGGTGTCAGTGCTTGAGCCAGCGTGTCTCGAAGCGTTCTAGTGGAACGTATCTTTAGATGAATTCCTTCATTCATCACAAAGAATACACAACTGAGATCCTTTAGGACTGCGTTTCCCAGCTCCTTCTTTTCCAATGACGGACTGCATTGTCTGCCGTACTTCCCTGTCTGGAGCGAAAATGAGAGATTAGTAAGAACTTACCTTCTGAAGAATCTTGATGAGAACAATATTCGGTAAGAGACTGCATCATAATTTAAGGGGACATATACGGCAATAAAGAAGTCATTAAGTTTTTTTCGCAAAGCGACAGGAGAGGTTTCACGTTCTTTTTACTTGCTGTATTCGAAAAAAATCAGTTATCATTCTAAAACCAGTCTTCATAGCAAAAATAGTGTCTCTTTACCTCCTTCCAAAAAATAAAGTAACAAGTATTGCAAATGAACGACCTCTCCTCCGTCTGAAATCTGGCTTCACTCAGAAAAGTGGTATCAGTACATGGGCATGCAGGCTCGTTAATTACAAGATTTGTCTAACCTTTTGCTCTGGTATTCTTATCGAATAAGTTAATCAGTCTTTTTACACACAATGTTCAAATTGTCATTCTCATTAAGCTATTTTATTTCCGACTGAAAATGCAAGATAACATCTCTGTGAAACTGTCCACCCGCGTTTAAATATGACTGTTGATGCGGATCCTAAATGTTTCAGATTTTAGTCCACCCAGGAAGATAGATGGTATTGCTAAAGATCCCAGATACATATGAAGCACGGAGTTACAGGAGGCTCAGGAAGCCAACCATTACACTGTGACTCTTCGTTTTGAGTAGCGTTGAGTTAGGATAGCCTTATAGCACTCTCCAATACGTACCAGCTGCATGCAGGAAAGGAAAGGAATACTTAGAAAGGTCCCAGGGATGAGGAAGATCTCAGCTGACTACACCATGGTTACGCAAATATACGGAAATAAAATTCTGGATAGCAAAGCATACTCAGACACAAATGCATACTTACGTGAGTCATAAACTTATAATAATCAACAGGTTAAATTTCATGAAGGTAAAGAAAAAGAAGTGTAGTGTGAAATAGAATATGTCAAGTTATCGCTGTAGAAAGAATATATAAATAATTTTTCCGTTGGCTAATTTGTTTTATGTATTATGTCAGCAACGATAACAGAAAAGTTTCAGTGTATCTCTATTTGTCTTTGCCGTAATAGTGCCTGTTTTCGACTATTGAAACCACCAGTAGAGAGGTAGGGCGGTATCGAGAGAGAACACTGATGTTGATTTGTGACGTGGCTGGTGTTCAGGTTTTCGTGTCGAAAGACACGGACAAAACATTTAAATCGCTATGTACACTACATCTTTTGAAGTGCAGAAAGATAGTGATTATTATTGACAAGGAACCTCGTGAATGAGAGTCGCAAAAGATCAATGATGTTTTCGGAATTCGACGCCGCACAAATCGTCTACCATGCAACCACAATAATGCCTACTAATGGCAACAGGGAGCAGGGCTGGATGTTTCCATTGGTGAAAGCAGCATGAGGCTAAGGGGTTTAGTTGAACTGCTTGGTCATGAGTAACTGAAAACGTTGCTACAGTGTTAGTGATGTTAATACAAAGCAGATCGACGGCCGTAGTGGCCGAGCAGTTATAGGCGCTTCAGTCTGGAATCGTGCGACCGCTACGGTCGCAGCTTCGAATCCTGCCTCGGGCATGGATGTGTGTGATGTCCTTAGGTTAGTTAGCTTTAAGTAGTTGTAAGTTCTAGGGGACTGATGACCTCAGATGTTAAGTCCTATAGTACTCAGGGCCATTTGAACAAAGCAGATCAATGACAATAATAAACAAACCAACAACAACCGTAACCGAAGTTAAAATTTCGTCAGAAAGTAACCCTCGGAATTTGGCAGAGTGTGAAAGAAGTATCAGATGAAGTATTTGCGTTTCAGCAGCAGTAAAAGGAATGTGTGGTGTCAAATTCGCTCGACTGTGCGAACATTATACATGAGGAGTATAATGACGACAATACGCGCTTAACAAGTGCAAGTGAAACTGAAATAGGCGTCGAGCCATGTAATTCATCGGGCTTATCAGACAGGAAACTACAAATACCGGCTCCAGTCAAACGCAGTAAAGGACAATCGTCGTCCAAGGAGCGCGTGCTAAACATAATTACATACATGAAAGACCATCCTCGGCATACTAAAAGCCTTATGAACAGATTTGGAATAAGTCCGCAGCAATATGACCGTCTAGTGCACAAGAAAAACTACGTGTATTGAATGGGGGACAAGGCGCACTTGTTACAAAAAGTTGAGTTTGCACGTTTCAAGGATGCTCGATCACTTTTCCTGCTACGTTATGCACATCAGATTTCTCGAGACCTTAAGGGAAGCATTGGATGGTTGTGTAAATTCAAATAGTGCTACAGAGTTAGAGGACGTAACATATCAAAATTTCAAACAAAACACCAACTTGAAGATGCACAGAAAATTACGGAATCGACCCGAAAATTTGTACACGAGATCAACAAACTTATTCCATCGTTCAGTAGAGACTTTGTTTTCAACTTCCTCGAATCTGATTGAAGAGGAAATACATATGAAAGAAACCCTGGAAAATGGAGGTACCAAGAGAGTTGTATCTTGATCAACTAACACCAATGCTCCAACGCACTCGTATATAATTATTCCCGCTGTTAATTTCGATGGCAAATTGCTTGGAAGCTATTGATTGTGATGCGAGAAGTTGTAGCTGCACTGTCCCTACAATTGTTTCACATGTGTGTGTTCTTGCAACGGCAGTAGGAAATATTTACGTCACAACAAGCAAGAGTGCGAAATTTGGGCTTACGAGAACTACAACGATTATATGAGCATTGCTTTTGGCCAAAGTCTGTTCAAAATAAATTTATTTTTTTAATTACTGGTCTCCGTATAAGCAGGATATGGATTCCGATCCTGGCTCACTTGCCTCAGTCCTGGCTCACACTGGGACCGACCCAAGTTATTCAGAACTGGTATTTGTATCCTAATATAATACACATTTTTAGGATTTTTCATTTAAAACAAGCTATTTTAATGTAAATTACTAGGAGAATTAATAAAAATGAACATTTTATTCTTATCGCGTTCAGCTGTTATAAAATAATTATAACTTTCATACAAAAGGTGAATGTAAGAAAAATATTTAAGACTTCTTTTATAAAAAGACCAAATGAGAAAAAAGTTAATTCATTCTTGCAAAGAATATTTCATATTAAAAATTAGCTTGCTCTCTCAGTTAGTTTATTTTATTATTTAAATGGGCAGTTAGACGTAATTTAAATACAAAATTTGTTCTCAGAAATTCCAAGTACCTTTGCGCTATATCAATGAAACCTGGAGGGCTTTTTGTGAATGTTTTACTCTCTTTATTTCTGCCAACCATCCAGATATTTTCGAGGTCCAGGTAGCTGTCCTTCATTGCATCTGGTCCTGTCATCGGTAATTGAGGGGGCAGAGGTCGAATAGCAAAACTTAGTGATCGGTGATCCCCCTTGCTTGAATGGCCAGCCTGGGTCATTCCTGTAGCAAATGTTTTCGATCGCAGTTGGTACATATTGCTCGAGTATGAATGACAAAGAACATTCTAAAAATGCTATTTTTGTCAGTTTATTTTTGGGTGTAAATAAATTATTTTCTTCATATTTTCGAACAGAGACAGAACAAACAGGAAAAGCGAGCGTGTAGACTTATCTCATTTCCTCTGTCGGCAATGTTGAGCTAGGTCAGTATTACTTTATCTAGAGGCCACACGCTGCCAGATAAATACATGCTGTAAGTTCCCGGAGCTGTCAGCTGACTGAGAAGGCTTACATAGGCAAGTCCTATGTTTCTTTGTATGGCTATGTGGGAAACAAACATCGATCGCACATAAATATTAACTCATTTTGAAAATTCGAAATGCTAATATAATCTGCATAACAAGCACTATCTGAAATAATATATTCTAATTGACATACTAATTTTTTTTCACTTTTTTCCCCTCTACCTTTCCGAAAATACTTCAAAAGCAAATATACATGTGAATGTAACACTTCTATGACTTTTTACAAGTTTTAGTCATTTATGTAATTAAAAATTTTCAGTAATTATTCCATGCTGTGTGTCGTAAGTTACATTTTTCTTACCATACATTGTATATGCTAAAGTATCTGAAGCAAATTTTTTTGATTAAATGTTGCACTAAGTTTCACAGTCGTTTTCTCTGAAGTTACAACATTCTTTCCACAAGTCGTGTTACTCACATAGATTGGATAATTTTAAATAAAATAACATGGAGTTTTCTTACTGCCTGATCTGAGTAGTGTAACAGATACGTCGATGATACTTTCGGTGTGTGGAGCCATGGTGAAGAACAGCTCGATGACTTCCTAAGACACTTGAACAGCCTCCATGCCAACATAAAATTCATCATAGAAGTAGAAAAGGACAGAAAACTGCCATTTCTAGATGTGTTGGTCACAAGGGATGGCGAAAACCTGGGACACAACGTGTATCGAAAACCGACACACGGATCGATACTTGCACAAACTATCAGACCACCACCCGAGGCAGAAAAGTCATGATTAATACGCTCATAACGCGAGCAGGACGAATATGTGAGCCATATCACATCAGACGCGAAATGCAACACCTTGAAAGTGTTCTGAAGAGCAATGGGTACTCCACAAGTAATATTAGAAGTGTAACAGAGCCAAACACTCGGGGAAATACGGAAATAGAAAAAGAAATGTCGGGTACGGCCTTCCTGCCATACATTCCCAGCGTGACGGACAGAATCGGCCGTATATTGTGCAAACATAGCGTAAAAAAGATTTTCAAACCGACAAGGAAGATCAAAGAGTGTCTTAGATCGGAAAAGGAGAAAAGGGACCCACTTGCAATGTCGGGAATATACCGAATACCTTGCACATGCGGTAAAGTTTATGTCGCAATGACTGGACGATCAATCAACACCAGGATCAAAGAACATAAGCGACATTGCAGGTTGGGACAAGTGGAGAAATCGGAAGTGGCAGAGCACGCACGGAGAGAGAACGACCACGTAATAAAATCCGCCGACACGGAACTTCAAGCTGTAGAGAGGCAATATCACGCGCGCATGTCCAGAGAAGCTGTAGAAATACAGAAACAAGCGAACGTCTTCAACAAGAAAGAGGAAAGCCTTAAGGTAAAAGGATCCTGGCTTCCCGTACTGCAGCGAATGACCGTCGCAGGTAGGAAGAGCAGAACCGCACCGAAAATGACAGCGGAGAAGCCCTCGGACGTTGGCGCGCCAGGTACATATAGTCCGCTGCCGCGAGCTCGGGTTCACCATCGGCAACGGAGGTGAAGCTTTGACAATACCAGCCACTCGTGCTGGCGAAACGTCAGAAAAATCATTAGATGACCGTCGGTGGAAGAACCCGAGATAGAAGCAAATAGACAGTTGGTCATTCATCAAGGTGTTTCTAAACTAGCGATGACTACATCAGATGTGCTTGAAATTGCTAGCATTAGCAGAAAACTTTGTTATTAGATTCTTTTTATTTCCAACATGCAATTAGGTGTAGTTAGATTTGATGAATACTAATTATACGATTAGATAATTGGTCATGAGTGTAATCATTTAAGATATTAAAATAATTTTGGCAACAAATAATTGTTATAATTTCCTTCATTTGTTGACACAAATTCACTGAATTAGGATCATACATAAGTATTAAAATTTCTTCACAATTAGTATATCTATTTGAATTCTATAAACTGTTATGTAAGCTTCTTCTTTGTATATATTTATTCACAGTTTTCATCAGGTGATTTTAAAAGAATAAAAGTTGGTTTATAAATTTTAATTAACTGTCTGAGGAACAACATGAGGTAATAATTTATTTATCTCTTCGTTTCTTTCATTTATTATTCCTGAAGAAATATTAACAGTTTCTCTCAAATTTTCTATTCGTTCCTCCACTGATTTGACGATTTCTTCATTTTTTTGTATTTATTTTTGCTAATTATTCCACACAATAATTGCTATGATTTATCTGATCTTTATAAAAAGGTGTTACCTCTTTTCAAATTTTATGTTCTCCAAGTTTTTGAATTTATGGCAAAACTTCTTCATAAGCCCAATCATGAAAATATCACTTTGGTTTCATGATTAAGGAACATAATCCATGTTCATTAATAAATTTTGTTTCAGGATGCAAGAGGAATGAATTGTACCCCTCTAATTTTTTAAAATTTATGCTAAGTTTTTCTCATACATGATCTCCAATTGCCTTTCTCGTGTTTGTAAATTCTAAAAGTTTAGCAAAATCCTCTGTGTTAAAGCACAGATATTGTCTTTCATCACTAATCATAAATATTTCGTTATTATTATGTGTAAGTTTGTTTTTGATGGTTTCCAAAATGAACTACATTTAAGAGAAGAAATGTATTCGACTTTTTATTTTTATTAACAAAAATTATGTATATATACCACACAGGTGCAGGTTCTTTAATAAATATCATTGATACTGTGGGTTCGATAAATCTTATAATATTTTACGTGTGTACCAATGAAGTTATTACTCTAATTGTTGTTTGTGAGAATAGCAATTAGTGATGATATACATTATGCAGTAAAATATTTATTTGATTTTACTTATTGGAAGATCCTACAACACCTGATATAACTCAAGTGAGTGATGATATAGTAAGAGAATAATTAATATTATTTCAATTAACACGCAATCTTGAGGTAAATTGTGAGTTAAGTAACATTAAATTATATGAACTGGCCTACATGTGGTGTACAACATTTATTCAGTACTTACAGAACAAGTATGTATAAATGGAATAAGAAAAATATAAACACTCTTTGCGGCCAGGATGGAAAGGAAACTGGTTGAATCATTTGAAGGAAGTACAGAGGAAATATATGACTATATAAAAGCAAATGTGAAAATCATAGCAACAGAGGTGTTGGATAAAAAAGATAGCAACCACGACACTGCAGCAGAGTGGTGGTCAGAGGAACTAGAGGTACTCGTTAGAGAAAAACGAAATGCATTCCTTCAGTGGTTGAATGATAAATCAGAAGAAAATAGATCAACATACAGGAAAAAGAGGAATGAATTGATGAAAAAAATAAGGATGGCAAAAAATGAAGCACGGGAAAGAACATGTGCCAAGGTGAATAGCAAATTAGGATTTGGGAGAGCAAAAGAAGCATGGTCAGTATTAAAAGGGCTTCGACAGGATACAAAAAGCAAAACTAATCTCCAACTGATAACACAAAAGGAATGGGAAGAGTATTTCCGAAAATTAATAAATGAGGACAGAGAAGAATATCTAGAAGGGGAAGATAAAGCATATGAAGATGATGAGATCCAGATCTTAGAAAGTGAAGTACATCAGCCGATGAGAACAGGAAAGAATGGTAAATCACCAGGACCAGGCAATATCAATCTGGAGTGTCTGAAATATGATGGTGACAAAATTGTGAAACTGATAACGCAGCTCTTCAACAAAATGATACATGGAGAGTCAATACCCAACGAGATGAAGCTAGGTTACATTAATACAATATTTAAGAAAGAGGATCGCAAAATTTGTTCAAACTATCGACAAATTTGTGTCACAAACACATTAATGAGAATTTTTGCGAAAGTAATTAAAAACAAACTGGGAAAAAATTTTAGAACTCAAGAAGAACAATGTGGATTCACGGCTGGGAGATCATGTGTAGACCATATTTTCTCATTACGACAGTTTTGGAGAAATGTAGGGAAAAAAATGTACGATTAATTTTCATAGATCTAGAAAAAGTGTATGATACTGTTCCAAGAAAATTACTTTGGAGAGCACTACATATGGCAAACATAAACCCTTCCTTGATTAAAATAATACAACAGATGTATAAAGATAACATTTGCCAAGTGAAAGTTGGTTATAAACTTTAACAGAAATTTAGAACAAGCAAAGGCCTTTTACAGGGCTGTCCCATGTCACTATCATTATTTAAAATCTATATAGATATTAGCCTTAGAACATGGTCTCGTAAATGTAATAGTATGGGATTAGAAATAAGAGATGGAGTTTACCTACATCATTTATTATTTGCTAATGATCAAGTAGTCGTAGCACAAGGTGGGGAGTATGCTAACTATATGTGCAATCAATTAGCAGTAGAATACAAAACTTGGGGTTTGAAGATTAATTACCAAAAAACAGAATACTTGACCAATGATTCAGATGAGCTATACATTGAAGGAAGGAAAATCCAAAAGATAAACACTTTCTGTTATTTGGGATCCATTTTAGAAATCGAGGGAAAATAAGAATCAGAAATCAATAAAAGAATTAGTAGCGGATAGAGGGTCATTGGGATGATTAACTCAGTCTTATGGAGCAGAAATGTAATGAGCAGAATCAAAAAATTAATAAACAAATCCATATTAGAGAGTGTGATTCTGTATGGAACTGAGACCTGGACTATTAACATGAAGCACATTAAAAAATTACAAGCTCTAGAGATGGACTTTTGGAGAAGATCGGCAAGAATCTACAGGATATACAAAAAAGGAACACTGACGTAATAAGGAGAATGGAAATAAAAGAAAGAATATATGACGTAATGGATAGGAAGAAATTACGGTGGTATGGGCATGTACGACGAATTGAGAAAACCAGAATACCAAAATTGTTACTTGAGTGGGAATCTCAGGACAGAAGCAGAAGAGGACGCCCTATGACCACCTGTATACAAAATGTACAGCACACAATGAGGAGAATGGGCGCAGAGGAAGAAGACACACAAGATCGAAACAAATGGATAAATACACTCCTGGAAATGGAAAAAAGAACACATTGACACCGGTGTGTCAGACCCACCATACTTGCTCCGGACACTGCGAGAGCACTGTACAAGCAATGATCACATGCACGGCACAGCGGACACACCAGGAACCGGGGTGTTGGCCGTCGAATGGCGCTAGCTGCGCAGCATTTGTGCACCGCCGCCGTCAGTGTCAGCCAGTTTGCCGTGGCATACGGAGCTCCATCGCAGTCTTTAACACTGGTAGCATGCCGCGACAGCGTGGGCGTGTACCGTATGTGCAGTTGACGGACTTTGAGCGAGGGCGTATAGTGGGCATGCGGGAGGCCGGGTGGACGTACCTCCGAATTGCTCAACCCCTGGGGGCGTGAGGTCTCCACAGTACATCGATGTTGTCGCCAGTGGTCGGCGGAAGGTGCACATGCCCGTCGACCTGGGACCGGACCGCAGCGACGCACGGATGCACGCCAAGACCGTAGGATCCTACGCAGTGCCGTAGGGGACCGCACCGCCACTTCCCAGCAAATTTAGGACACTGTTGCTCCTGGGGTATCGGCGAGGACCATTCGCAACCGTCTCCATGAAGCTGGGCTACGGTCCCGCACACCGTTAGGCCGTCTTCCGCTCACGCCCCAACATCGTGCAGCCCGCCTCCAGTGGTGTCGCGACAGGCGTGAATGGAGGGACGAATGGAGACGTGTCGTCTTCAGCGATGAGAGTCGCTTCTGCCTTGGTGCCAATGATGGTCGTATGCGTGTTTGGCGCCGTGAAGGTGAGCGCCACAATCAGGACTGCATACGACCGAGGCACACAGGGCCAACACCCGGCATCATGGTGTGGGGAGCGATCTCCTGCACTGTCCGTACACCTCTGGTGATCGTCGAGGGAACACTGAATAGTGCACGGTACATCCAAACCGTCACAGAACCCATCGTTCTACCATTCCTAGACCGGCAAGGGAACTTGCTGTTCCAACAGGACAATGCACGTCCGCATGTATCCCGTGCCACCCAACGTGCTCTAGAAGGTGTAAGTCAACTACCCTGGCCAGCAAGATCTCCGGATCTGTCCCCCATTGAGCATGTTTGGGACTGGATGAAGCGTCGTCTCACGCGGTCAGCACGTCCAGCACGAACGCTGGTCCAACTGAGGCGCCAGGTGGAAATGGCATGGCAAGCCGTTCCACAGGACTACATCCAGCATCTCTACGATCGTCTCCATGGGAGAATAGCAGCCTGCATTGCTGCGAAAGGTGGATATACACTGTACTAGTGCCGACATTGTGCATGCTCTGTTGCCTGTGTCTATGTGCCTGTGGTTCTGTCAGTGTGATCATGTGATGTATCTGACCACAGGAATGTGTCAATAAAGTTTCCCCTTCCTGGGACAATGAATTCACAGTGTTCTTATTTCAATTTCCAGGAGTGTATTTTGAGAATATAGTTTAAGAACGGTTATTGTTTGTATTGTAATTTCCATGTAAATTATTATGGTGGAGATAAGCCTCTGTAATGAGGAAAAGCTCAAAACAATAATAAAAATAAAAAATATAATATAGAATTATAAATGAGGAAATAAAAACGTTGAATGTAACAGAGGCAGCATTTCGTTTATGGTAAAAATGTGTATTTATATTCAATTTGTTCATGATATTAATAACCATGATATTTTAGTTACAACTGAAAGATGAATATATACACATGAAATATCTGATCATTGATGTTCAAGGGAACTAGACAGAAAAGGAAATGTGTTAGATGATGCATTTCTTCCAGATATAAATAATGATCCTTTAGAAATACATATGGATAAATAGGAGATATGGCATACAGAAATTTATAAAATTCACCAAATTATCAAACAAATTTATCTGAAGTTCTAGTTCATGAAATTGGTCACTCATTAGGCTTCTATCATTCAGATGTTTATGGCACAACAATGTACCCATGCTATAATGGATCACATTTAGAATTATTTCAAGATGATATTGACGCAATTCAATGTTTATATGATAAGAAAATATCAACACAAGTGACTATACCAAAATCTCCAGCAGTTGTACCAACAGTTAATTTAAATAAATCAGTTAAAACACTAATTGAAATTAATAAATTTCATCACTTCTTAATTATTAATGGAGTTTTATATATAATTTTATCAGAGGTGGGTATGGGTAGGTGACGATATTAACTCACAATTAATAACAAATTGTTTAAAATTTTTACCACAGGATTTTCAAAAATTAGATAGAATATATCAAAGACCAAGTAGTGATGTTGTATTATTTGTTTACAATATGATATGTATGACAAATGTACAAACATTGAAATTAATTTCAGGACGTCCAATGTCAATATGTAGCACTGAATGCCATTCAAACTTTTTATGAAATGGTGTAGTCAACGCTGATACAGGTAGAACATTTTTATTCCTTACTGTCCTTGTAGAATTAGATGAATGTAATTTTATATACAAATCAAGAGGAGTTATAACTGGGATATTTCCTGGTTTACCTACCAGAATAAATTCTGCATTCAGCTACATTAATGGATTGTTGTATTTTTTCAAAGACGATACTTTTTATTAATGTAATGAATCCACAAAAAGGTAGTAAGGGCTGAACATAATAAAAACTGAAGAAATTGACTATCAGTGTCAACAAGAAGAGGCAGATATGTTTCACCTTAGCAAAATCTCATGTACTTCAAAAATTATTGTATTGTATAAGCCTCTGATACTGACACTTGAATAGTTTTGCTTGTGAATATATTCCAGAAACTGAAATTTACTTCGCAGATCTAGCAACTGAGACAAAAAGCAAGAAAGACTTTAACAGTATTAACTACATACAAATAGCATCGAAATTGGACTCGTTATTATGTATAACTACGAGCGACTCCTTTTATTAGTTAATTACAAGGCACATCTCTAGAGAAATATTACTTAATAACTATCCCTTAAGCACTTAACAGCAGTTCCTTGCAGTCAATAACACTTTACATCAAAATATTTAACAAACAACTTACAGAGAAAGTACTGTCTGCAGTGTTTTCATTGGTTACTTTTTTTTAAAGGAATGTTACATATGCAAGATGTCTTTCTTACAGACAAGCAAATTCCATCAGCTCTTCCTTCTCTTTAGCTCTTTTCCACGTCTATTAGGTTCCAACAGATTTCCGACTGTAGCCCTGAACAATTTTCGTCTATGGGCAGGAGCAATCTTAGTTTTCCAGTTTTCTGTCGTTCTCAACTACTGTCGACTGTTGAGAAGACTGCAGTCAGCAGGAATGCGGCTGTGACTGGGATGACGCGGGCCAGATGAAATAGTACGTACTGGTGTAAAATAAATTCGTTTATTGAAGTAACATCAACATAGTAACTGTGGCCGATTGAAATTAGAGTGACATAAACATACTAAATTGCCTAACCCCTTCAGTGCATTTGTACTTACGAAGTAATATTCGTCAAATTTTCCACTGGAGTGTGCGTGGTACTATGCATATGGCTATTGCACGGTGTCTTTCATTGTTATACAAGTATCGTGTTATTATGATGAAACACCGCCACTGGGAGAATTTTGTAGTCGGCTTATTGCTTTCAGTGAGGATATGATGTCTGCATACACGTTTTATTAGAATTTTCTGCTTTGGGACTGCAATAAAAAATAAAAGAGACATAGAAAGCATAAATGGCGAACAAATGAAAGCAATCAGGCTGACAACAAGCTTTGCAATTATCACGCATATGCTCGAGAAATTTGCCAGAGACAAGTTCCAAAAATGTATTATGAGAGTGGGGTACGGCTGCAGGAGCTTTCCTGGCGGGCCACGTCCATTGACAAAGGACCTGCTTGCAGTGGACAATAGTAGCGTTTTTGAACATTCGTAGAAAGCAAGCGGTGGGCCTCAAGGTTGTTCTGCAACGTGCTCCGATATAATGGCGGCTTTTGCTACAGGATGAAAGATAGCCGGATTAAAATACTTTGTAAATCTATAATAATTCAACGTTTCACAGAATGACGAAGCAAACATATCAGCGTGCTTACTGCGCTGAGGCGTGTTTATTAAGCATTTCATGTTATCAATGTAGAAAAACCATAGTAGTGGAACACAGGTATCAAATATAGTTGCGGTATTCAGTACAAATTAATAACTTCGTGCGATCCTTAGAAACGAAGCACTGGATGATAGCTCATGACTCTAGCTACTATCCCTGAAAGTCACATATTACTCATTGATTTATTGCAAATTATATCTTTTTATTGTGCAGATATGTCAGATCACAGTATCCACCACAGATACACAGTAAATGAAAGTAGTGTGGCACGTCACATGTCTAGTAATATATGAATATGTTACATTTATTTTATTACCTTTTAAAACATACTCTTTGTTTTTTGTTGTAACCTCAAATGTACTACAGCATCTTTAATCAAGTATGTCTATGATTTATATGTAACAGATAGTGTTTGTGTCTAATACGCAACCCATATATCTAATCTGTAACATTGTTAGTAAGCAAATGAGAGTCAACTTTATATATTTTAGTAAATAATGGTGTTTGGTGTTTCTCTTAGGCACGAGCGTTGAGGTTCTCGGAAATTCCGATTCATGGAGTGTCGTTTTGGGAGCAAGGTGTAATTTCCGGCAGAGGTCGTTCAAACGCTTCTGTAGATGTAATACGGTGAAACACTCTTTCTTGAGATGGGATAGAGGGAAGAGTTGGAATCGAGACGGTAGAGAGGAGTTGTCTACTGTACTTTCCTCTTACTTTAAGAATATTCATTGTTAGGAGAGAGATCCTGACTCAAAACTATGCGGATTTTTATCGTTTGATGTACAATGGGTACTGTTGAGACATCTTTCTGTTGGTTTCAAAGCCCATTGATTTCTCTATTTGTGTGTTTATTATTCTCATCTGGGTCTAGTAAGCATCCATCCCTAACCAGTTTACCTCCATAATTTTCACCCATTAACCACTTTCTTTCTAAATCATCTGCTTTATCCAAATAGTAAACCTTGTAGACAACTGAGGTTTCTACAGAGATTCTGGGCGTATGTAAAGTATGCTAGCGGCAAGACACAATCAGTGCCCTCTCTTCACGTCGTCTTAGATTTTTTGCAGATGACCCTGTCGTTTATCGACTAATAAAGTCATCAAAAGATCAAAATAAATTGCAAAACGATTTAGAAAATATATCTGTATGGTGCGAAAATTGTCAATTGATCCCAAGTAACTAAAAGTGTGAAGTCATCCAGATGACTGTTAAAATGAATCCACTAAACTTCTGATACACAACAAATCAATCAAATCTAAAGGCTATAAATTCAAATAAATACCTAGAAATTACAGTTACAAACATCTTAAATTGGAAGGAACATACATGTTGTGGGGAAGGCGAAGCAAAGACAGCGCTTCAGTGGCAGGAGACTCAGGAAATGTAACAGATCTACTAAGGAGACTGCCTACCCTAAGCTTGGCCGTCCTCTTTTAGAATACTGCTGTACAATGTGGGTCCTTCCCGGATAGTACTGACGGAGTACATTGAAAAAGTTCAAAGAAGGGCCGCACGTTTTATATTACCGCGAAATAGGGGAGAGAGTGTAACTGATTTGGGATGGACATCATTAAAACAAAGACGCCTCTCGTTGTCGCGGAACCTTCTCTCGAAATTCCATTCACTAACTTCCTCCTCCAAATACGAAAATATTTTGGTGACCCCGACCTACATAGGGACAAATGGTCACCGTGATAAAATAAGGGAAGTCAGATCTTGTACAGAAAGATATAGGTGTTCGTTCTTTCCGCGCTCTACACGAGTTTGGAACAATAGAGAATTGTGAAGGTAATTCGATGAACTCTCTGCCAGGCACTTACATGTGATTTGCAGAGTATCGATGTAGATGTAGATGAAGCATGTTTTCTCTTACTGAAAATGGTAATCGACTCAGTAAAATAAGTACGCACTGCTTGGAACTTAAATGAACATCCAAACGTTTAGCTGAAATCACATATCTCTCAAACGTAGATCTAATTCAAAGATATTTACTACTGTATTTTCTGGGATCTAGAATATACTATGCGTAACATACTTTGTACACCCTAAGACCAAAATCGGTGTTTGAAGGCTGTCTGAAAATCAACAAGTCTTGTGTAACCGAATAGGATCATAAACCCTCACTATGCTGCATCACTCCTTAAATAACCAATAATAAATCTAATCTTCTGGAATATACCTGAAATGTTTTTAATAATATAAATAAATGGTTCAAATGGCTCTGAGCACTATGGGACTTAATATCGGAGCTCATCAGTCCCCTAGAACTTAGAACTACTCAAACCTAACTAACATAAGGTTCCAGACTGAAGCGCCTAGAAGCGTTCGGCCACTCCGGCCGGCTTAATAATATAAGAGGATACAGATCCTAAGTGGCCTCTGAAACACTTCACTTCCCGACAGAAACTTCATTTAAATCTTGTTCTTTAACTTCATTAAATTGTTTGCCTACCCATTGTTTAGTCTGACATTCAGGTTTATCTAAGGAAGCTACATCAGTCCCCATTACCTTTAACATTTCCTTGAGTTCTGATTACTCTTCTTCAGTATTTTTAAAATAAGTATCTACACGTGACTTCCACTCATTAGATTATATCCACACAAATTTTCTATTTTGACCGCCTGCTCAGTCACTGCACATCTTGCCCAGTGAAATTACTAGATAGCTTTTCAGTTACCATAGACTGACTTTTACACGATGCCTCACACGAACATTTTAATTCAGAAGTTTCATTTCTAACTGCGCAGATGATTTCAGCCTGCTGTTTCTTTAATTCAGCTGTGGAGGTATTTGCTTCAATATTTAAATATGTATATGTTAATGAACTACTGATAAAGCTTCCGCGACGCAATGTGTGAATTTTTCAAAGTTGTATCATGGCCCTTTTTTGTTAATTGAAACTTAGTCACTTCAATTTCATATTGTAATTGGCTAGTTTCAACCCTAAATTCCTTTCTTCAGAATTAGTTGCATATTTTAATGTCTTTCGTAATACATGACTGAAATCGTAAATCTTTTTATTTGTCCACAATTTTAGACGAATTTATCTTCTGATTTAGTAATATTAGAATCTAGTTTTCCTTTTAGCTTTCTAAGACTAACTCTGATTTCTGAGCTGAAGTCTCCGCTGCCAGAATTTCATGTATCATTTAATTCCAATTTGCTCAACTTTATTTCTTTGAGGAAACTCTGTATCCACCATGGAGCTCTACCCTCTTACCAATCAGTGCCACTCCTACTTAATTCCTTCTCCATTTTTCCCAAAGAAGCTTTGTCCCTTTCAACTTTACCACTTCCGCTATCTGCCACTCTCGATCTGCCAAACAAATTAGGCAAATCATTTCGTTGTCATATCCCCCTTCTACGTTTCCCACTTCTTATTGTGAAAGAAATGTCTGTAAACGTATCTTAATATACGTATTCAGCCACGTCAGTCAGTCAGGTGCAGTAACATGCGCACTGTGGTCGGGAACCCACAAGAAACAGAGGGTTTGACTGCATCCATTGGGCTACAAAGCTACACCGTGTGGTGTCAGACGAGCTCCTGTGTGTTTTTGAGGATGAAGTGACTGTCCGCTGTGCTGGCGTCCGTGGCGCGTGTCAGCACCTCGCCCGATGAGAGTTAGGGGCAGAATAGATCGCCCTCCTTGTAGATTACACACGCAAGAGACACCGCAATAAACCATTCCTACCGGTGCCGCACAGCAAGCGAGCAAGGGCGCTCACAGCCCACTCCCAGAACACAACTTTAATCGCCCATGTGTCCTTAAAGATTGCGCAGTCAAACCCCAGACTTCTGTCTGTCCAGATGACGTCATGCAGTCCACGTACAATCCTTAAGCGCCGCAGACGATGCAGTGAGAGACGAGCTGAGCAGCACCCTAACGTCTGACGTAGAGCTTGAAGTCTCCGCACAGCCATAGATTACAAAAATCATCCATTAAAACTGTAAGTATCATTTGAGGTCCATTGACATCCAGTAATAGTGTGACAGAACGATAAAGAAAATCGACCACCACAGCCGTATCATCAAAGACATGTAATTCAAACGACTAGTTTCGGCGCAACACTCACGCCATCTTCAGGTCCCCTGTAAATCACAATAGTGCTTGCGTTCCTCGGCCTTAGAGACAACGCGTTGTAGGGCAGGACCAGCCACGAAATGCTAAACGTCACGTGTACCAGGTGTGTGAGTCGTGAGCAGGCCCAGCCTGTCACTTTACTTTGCTCGGCCCTTCTCGGACGTATCTGGAATAGGGTGATATTTCATTTAGCATTGTGGCGCGGCATTTTTCGTTCCACGCAACTCTGTGGGCTCTGCAGAATCGACCTGTCTGTGCCGTTTAACCTTGGCTATTCATTCACAGGTCCAGGCAGTCTAGCGAGCTATCGTCACAAACTTTTAAAATGAATGGGAGTGACAGAAGAGAGAGTATCTGCAATGAAATACAATACGATGCAGAATGAACTTAAAATTATTGTGTTACTCATGGCTGTAATTTTGAGCAACTGGAGTGCTATTTTTATATATGGTAACCGATACATAGAGTTCATTCAGCTACTGTAAATTGTTAAGCAGTTTTTAACTAATCACATACAATATGTACATTTGTGAACATACCATGGCATTATGCCTGCATATAGAAATATTGAAATCTGTTAAACCAATACTAAGCTTCTGAAGATCAAAAATTAATTTGTCGAAATCGGTAAATCATATTAAAATTTAATTGTAACTAATGACTGAATTTTATTCTGAAAACAGAATTTAAAAATTTATTTGTCAGTGAAAGAGGAAAACATTACAACGATTGACAGATGAGATTCATTGTCCTGTACATCAAAAAGCACTTCGTGCTAAATTTGAAGGCGTGAAGAAATAGGTGGTACTAATAATAAAATTTCCGAGGTCCCACGCATTATTTCATTCATAGTTGCAACTGCTTTCAATGGAACTAAACGAAGAGTATGGAGATTTCATATATTAGTGCAACGAACGTTGGTTAAGTCAAGGGGCATGTCTGGAATAACTTTTGGATTTAAAATTCGCTAGTGTTGAAATTATGAAGAAAACTGGAGATCAGGAACGAAAATGGACAGCAGACTTTGCATTTTAAATGGACTTGACTGCACTCTGACCACAGTAAGACATTGCAAGTAAACTTCATTCTGAATTGATAGTGATGCATTTGTAAAGAAAATCGCTTTTAGAAGGGACACGTTCTCATGAAGAGGGTCAAGATCCCTGAACTCATTGGCGCTAAAAAAAGGCAGGGTCTGAAAAAGTCCTTGTGACTTGGAAAGAACAACAAAGATAGTTCTGTAAAGATTTTGAGGACATTGTCAATCTTACATCTGCTTCCAAGGTTTGCTAGAGAGGCTTAGGCGTTTCAGTTGAAAGCGACCCTGTGCTTGTAAACATCTAAGTGGGTGATATGCAAGGTAATTCCACTTTTAATGGCAAATCTTTTTGCGTTAAAACTGTCCAGGACCTCTAAGTTGCGTTCCTGAGGTAAACGTTCCAAGTCTCCAGAACTGGACTGAAAAAGTGCTACATTTCGAGCGACATATTTGTGTGAGAGACCTTAGTTCGATTATGAGACTAAATGTCATGATTAAATGGCAACTTGAGGGCGAATCCCTGTGAAATTGTTCGTGACTGTCCGTATGTCCACAATTTGGACCAGATAAGACGTAAGTTTTCAGCGAGCTAAAAATAATTAAATATCACTGCAGACTTTGCTTGTGATCTATGTTGATGAGAAATGTGAAATATAAAACCAAGTAGTATGCAGTGCGACTGCACTGCCATTTAAATGTGGAGCGTTTGCAATTTCACCCTCCGCCCCTCCTCGGGCTCAGGCAGCCTGCCTTGGCGTCGGGGGCAAAGCGAGGCCAGGTTCAGTGCTTTGGCACTTGAATCTGGGTACGGTGAGTGAGCTGAGATCACGGCCGCCCCTGTTGTAGACTATACACTCATGAAGTGTCCACTACAACTAGTATTATATTGATTCTGCGGTACATGGACCAAGGAACGAAACTATTCTTTTGGTTTACAGTTGACTTCAAGATGGCGTAAATGTTGCGCCGAAACCAGTTTTGGATATGGCTACGGTGGTTCGTTATCTTTAGTTATATCGTTAGCTGCTGCCCCATGTTCACGAGAATGTTGGGCTTCCACCAAGTGTGGTGCTGTTATGTGCTGGGGCTGGAAACAATAGGCTTCGTTAACAACTATTCAACCTCCTGTTCCTGAGAACCTGGTTGATAATATAGTTATGAGTCAGGTGCATTATCCATCAGAAAAGGGCCAACACACAAAATTCCCGATTATGCGCAACACATAATTTTTTTTAAAGTCTGTTTCTGGCCCTAAGTGAACATCTGACTGCATACAACATACGATTCCTACAATCATTGATGATCCAGTTTCTACAGTTATCGTCGATCCATAGTCAAAGAGTATGTATCTTTTTCAACGAGTAAATAATTCTCTCTAAACAAATATTTCTGATCAGTGACTATTGTGGCATTTACAAAATTTTAAAAAGAACTCTAGTGGCCAATCGGTTGTTAAAACCTAACCAATCTGTCATCCCATCACTGCTCAGGCGTGAGCATCAGGAGACCTGCAGTAGCTCAGTCCGTTCTTGCCTGAACTATCAAAAACAATTCTTCTTCAGTTTCTTATGGAACAAAGAAGTAAACAGTAACAATGCAACAGTGAACATTTTTCAAAATTTTTGTATCGTTGTTTTCACTCTGATGGCTTTGCTGAGCCACACTTCTCAGTACATCACATATTGAAATTAACAAAAGAAAATGAGATAGAATGTACAAAGGCTACAGATTAGTGACTATCAGGGAGGTAATTATGCAGTTCATAAACGGAATTCAGAAAAGTAATTTTTTCTTTTTTGTGCAGCAAAGAAATTATTGAGTGTGGTCCAGCTTGAAACTTTCTTGTGCTACGTTTGTAACATCTTCCCTTGTTAGTTGCAAAAGTGACGAATCTAACTTCATTATTTCGTAATGTTACATGCTTTGGGATTAAGTACTCAAATTTCCTCCTTTTGTATTATGTATTACTGTCTGTCAGAACTTGTCTTCCATCTCCTGGACCGATATGCTTTACATTTGTTTAAACCAACGCGCCTTGAGCAACATTCCTCCTGAACTCTAGCAGTGGAACCATTCCAGGCAGTTCACAGTATAGTACACAATATTTTACAGATTGTTTCCGTCATGCCCTGGAAAAGGCAATGCCACGGCTTTTTGGATTTTCATCTCACCCCATAACCAGATGTCGTCAGATCTGTCGTCATGGTCCACATTTCTCGTTTACGGTTATAGTCCTCCACCACAATCGGGTACTGAATGTTCATTTTGGTGCCATCCGTCCACTTCTTGGACACAAAACTTACTTCTAAACTATGGCAGCTGGAAGCAAGATACACTAATTGGATGCCTTTCCACAAACATGACTCAGTTCTGAAAGATGACGTTTTCGAAGAAAAGTCACTTCTTCATTTCCTTTGAAGGTGAAAGGTCTCGTAGAAAATCTGGATTTTGATCCTCATTGTGTCAAAGCCAAATTTCTCCATACTTTTAATGTTCCAAGCAGACCTATGTAAATAAAAATGTTATCGAAGCACAGTCTCTTGTTTTCGCCCAAAATCTGCTTTGATTAACATAAAGATATGCATAATTATCAGATATCTTCTCCAGACACACATTGATCCCTTAGTAAATATCAAAGGCAGTAATGAGCCTCTCTGGCCTGTAACACGCTACAGATTGCAAACGTCTTTCACTAGCTTCCTTAAGTTGTATTGTTTCACCACAGAAGATGGTATTTGTCTGCCAAGAAAACATTTACAAAAATGATTATAGTGCTTTCGCTAAAACGAGTCTTGACCAATATGCATGTGGATCAATGAAGCTGACAAAATCCAAAGAAAAACATCAAATGAATCAATAAATTACACTTGTGTATCCGTATACGAAATATGCACACATGGTCAGACAGTACTCTAAAGAATATCATGGTTTTCTGTTTATTTCATGTATAAAACCTACAGATTTAACAAAAGAGGTGCTTGAAAAGAAAACAGTAGCTAACCTATATCGATTCAACGCTGGCAAACTCGAAAAATACAAACAATTACACGACAATATACAAATCAAATATGTTCTCTCGGAAGACGCTCTTCAACTGTCACCAAAGATTTCACAGAAATATTTCTCGACCAGAGGAACCAGAAGGCGCTGAAGTGTGGCGAGACCAAGAGAAACATATACTTAAAAGTATCATCAGGCAAGGGAACCTGTAAGTAGTGGGAATGACCAAGCATAGAAAGCTGTGGTGCTTAAAGTACTAACAGGAAACAAAGTGTTAAAAGCCAACACTGCGACGTTACATCATGTTTTGCCGCTACAGTAATCTTTAAGATTTTGTAAATGCAGAAAAAAAGTTGGTAGATGATGAAATAAACTGTTCTAAACCAAATTTTCCTCTTCACACCTGTCCTGCAAAACCTTCCGGTAATTGATTTTTCCAATAAATGAGTGCTTGAAGTTTGCTTAGGGCTGACACCGTCCAACAATATCGTATAATAACTCTTAAGTTAAACAAAATGTCAAATATGCATCATTAAATATGCAGGGTTCACTGGAGTGTTTGTTGTTATATTCTTACAAACGAGATAGTGCTGGATATTAACAAAACAAATCATGGTATAAAGTCATCTATGTTATTTTTATCATACTTCACAATTTTTTCTCTCCTGAACGGGTGCTCTAGTGATTGAAAACACAATAAACACAAAATAAGGCCGCAGTTATCTGACGAAAGGAATCCCACGTTCAGTAACGCAGCTGATTTGATGTTGTTGAGCATTCTGTTCTCGAAGAATACGAGTGCCAAGTGGTTCATAATCGATTTCAATCCATGGAGTTACTTACTACCGCATGTCAATAATATCAAGAGTAAACTCACATAATAGTAGTAATCGCTACAGTAATGTAATCTTTTAACAGTTACGAAGACGTCCTTTGGCTACTATTCTCATACTAAATAAGCAGTTATTTGAGACAAGCGGATTTATTATCGCAACAGTATCACAAGGAGTTCACCACAACACTTATTAGGTATGCTGTTTATTGAACATTAGGCTTCAACGACAGGAGGAAGAATTTGATATTAGAGGAATTCGGTAACGGATATTTGACCGCACTGATGAAGTCAGCCCATTATCGCCTGCCCCATTAGCGAAATACTGGTATGTGAACGCCGACAGGTGTGTCCACATAGCTTCACGATTTATTGAACAGAGCAGCCTGTGTACGCATCTTCTGACGCCGTAAACTCTCCTCACCTCCTAGAATGTTTCACGTAGTGATTCAGCAGATGATAGTCAAAGTTTGTAAAGTTTTTCTCTACGGATTTAGGTTAAAATTCTAGTTTTTTTCCTTCATTCTAGTATTTTTTATACCTGATTTAGTTGCAGTATTCCTGAGGGTGTTTTTAGATACAGAAGTTTGTACTGACAATGAATGACTGCGCTCCCAGTGCGTCTTTCTAAATGAGAGTAGGCTGTCTGCACTGCCCGTACCACGAAAAATCTTATAGGAGGAAAATATATGATTGATGTTAACTACAAACGATTCTGTACTACAAAAAAAACTCTACACCCATTTTCTAGAGTAAACCAAGAGAAGAACTGAGTGAAAAAGTAAAGAAGAGGGAAAGGGAGATGCTGACGAAGTGCGAACATTGAAATGGGTACATACAATGAAAATTGCAAATTTTAACGTATTATCTAAAAGTATAAACGATACATCGATTACAAAGATGTACGTATGAAAGAACGCTGCGAGACATTTACTGCTCAGGCAAAGTATGTTTAACAAAGAACTTATCTCAGGTCGCGCAGTAGTAGGCAGTGGTTGCTCAGGAGGAGCACGGATAGCGCGCCAGAGGGTGGCAGTGTCTGTTGCGATGTTCCGGAGTGGGCAGTCGCTTAATATTAAATATTATTTGTAATAATTTCAGTGTTGTGTATTAATGATTTATTGAAGAAATAAAATTTGAAGTAAAATTAATTAAGAAAACGCTGCAAATATTATTATGAAATTTTGATGAAGATTTTTTTTACATATTGTTACATCGACCGAAAATAAGATAATCAGTATTCATGTATTTATGCGCACTTGCTGTAGAAGGATTTTGAATGAGAGCAGTTTTGTGTGTAACCCTAAGCTTCTTATTATAATTTTTGTAAAGATCATTTTTTTTTAAGTAAATGTCATTTTTATAATATGACATAACAATTGTAAGCCAGTTTCACAATATAGTAAAATTTTCAAGTAAGATATTTCAGTCATGTTCTGCCTCCCAGTTAGAGGTAATTTTCAGTTAACCAAATTCTAAAAGCATTTTGGATTTTGGAACTGTAGTTAGCTTAGTAGTGCTGAGAGCAGAACAAAGCGTTATGCAAGGCGACACCAACTCAAAGTGAGATATTTATTTCACACAGTTTATGGATTTCGCACAGTGACTACTTTTGTACCTATTCGATTTACAGGGCCATGGTAAGATCGAGTAGATCTGCATGTAATTACCTCAAATCTGTCATTATTGGGCGTAGGCTTGTATCAGTTTGCGTTTGCTGGTATTACTTTCTTGCTAGTAGACAGATTGTTTAAAACAGGGTCAGGTATATATACTGATACACGTAATGAGATATGCAGTTGGCACACCAGTTTATTAGACATAAACATCACAATTTACTTTAGAGATAAACGTTAGACCGTTAGTTTAAAAGCCTTTACCTCGTCGTGTATATAATTATAACAAATTTTGTTTATTTGATATACATGTTGTAAAAAGGTTACTTTTTAAGCATTTCCTTGCAGGTTCTCATCAAGTCCTTTCTATCACAACAGAGAATTACTTGTTACGTTCAATTAAGAAAAGACATATATGTGAAATGGTAGATTTAAAAAATGAATATAAAATGTAAAATAACAATTTAAAAGTCAAAACAAATATAAATGAATAAATAATTAGAGTAGCAAAGAATGTCTGGATTTTTCAAATCCATTAGTTGGAAATACTCTGACAAAACATTGTGTACAGTTTTTTGGCAAAAATGGTATTCCATGATTCAGCTTTATTACTCATGGATGTATGTGCCTTGAATACTTTTTTTCATTTATTTTGCAACTAAAGTTTTCGTTTTAAAAAATTTGTTGTTGTTCGTTGGGTATTTTGAAAAATTTCAAATTATTGCAAATGTTGATTATACAGTTTTCAGAAACACTAATTACGTATCAACTTTTGCACGAAAAACTTTTTGTACATTATTGTTTCGGAGATATTCGCTCTAAAGCTCAAATACCCAATTACCTTTTTGGGTGTGTTTTATCCCTTGAAAGGTATATTGGACGCAAACAGAAAAGTATGTATTCCATTACTTTGCCCCCTCCAGACGCACGACAACGTCCATCGACATCGTTTATTGTCACTTGGGAATTTTCTCAAGTCGATTTTTCAACTGGCAATTCTAATTACCTGTGGAATGAAGTAGAAACTGACCCAGGAAGCATCTGGGTAACATTGGTTTCCTAATTCCATCAATTCGTGTCTTAACAAAACTTTAAACACATTGTTTTATTTTACGCGTCGGGAAACTGCAGTCAAATTTGCACGAAGTGTATAAAATCTTCCTCACCGGCTGCTTGAATACTCCTATTAAACTCCAATTAAACAGTCACGACCAGTTCCGCATCAGTGAAGATGCATCCCCGGACGATAAGTATTTTACTGATTAAAATCATGAAGAATCTTATCACCTCAAGAATCTTCTTCACTGATGCGAAACCGGTAGTGAATTTTTAATAAAAGTATTTTAGCAGCCAATGTGGAAGGTTATATTAAACGTGTAAAACTATAAAGAATTCCTTGTTCCCTTTATCATATAGAGTCGTCAAAGAGAAGGCCTGCGGCGTTAGCTGATGTGATAGTCAAAAAACGATATCGATATTCGATACACGGAATTTATGGAGTTTATGTTAACTGACAAACTGCCTGTTGGCTTGGGTCTCAGATTCTTCGGCGGACGTTTGTTTGAAGCTTTTTTGACGTTTCGCCAGCACGAGTGGCTGGCATTGTCAAAGCTTCACCCTCTATTGCTGGTGGTGTGCTGGAGTCGAGCTCACGGTCGCAATTTATATGTACCTGGCACGCCATGTCCAAAAGCTTTTCCCCTGTCATTTCCGCTGCGGTTCTCCCCTTTCCATCTGCAAAGGTCGTCCGCCACAGCATGCAGCACGAGAATACAGGGTCCGTTCATCTTGATGTCTTCTTCTCTATTGTTGAAACTTTGTCATGTCTGTACATTTCTATATACTCCCTGAACAAGTGGGTATGACAGCTCTTCTCTACAGCAAGAACTTCTGTGTCAACGAATTTTACTATGTGGTCGGTCTCACATAGAGAATGCTCCGCCAAGGCCGATTTCTCCCCTGCCACAGCCTGCAATGCCGCTTATGCTCGGCGATCATGGTGTTGATTGATTCCTCATTGTTTGCAACATAGACTTTTCGCATGTATATGGTATGCGGTATTTTCCCGACACTGCAAGTGGGTCTCTTTTCTCCTTCGTCGATCTGAAACACTCTTTGATTTTCTTCGTCGGTTCATAAGAAATCGTTACGCCGTGTCTGTGCAATATATGGCCGATTCTGTCAGTCACTTTGGGATTGTATGGCAGGAGTGGCATACCCGACATTTTTTTTCACCGACGTGTCACTTCGTCGTGTGTTTGATTCTGTGCTCTTCTTATGTAACTGAAGAAGTAGACATTGCTCCTCAGGACGTTTTCCAGGTGTTGCATCTCGCGTCTGAGGTGCTGCGTCTCACATATTCGTCTTGCTCGCGTTACGAGAGTACTGATCATGCCTCTTTTCTGGCTCGAGTGATGATTTGACAGTATCTGGAGGTACCGGTCCATGTGTGTTAGTTATCGATACACGCTGCGTCCCAGGTTTTCAGCATCTCCCGTGACCAGAAAACCTAGAAACGGTAGTTATTGGTACTTCTCTACCTTCAAGGTACTTTTTATGTTGGCTTGAAGCATGTTCAGGTTTCTTAAGAAGTTATCAAGCTGTTCCTCACCATGGCTGAACACAACGCATATACCGTCGACGTATCTGCACCATATTTTAGTTTTGCAGGCTACCAAGACTAACGCATGTGCTTCGAAATGTTCAGTGAAGAAGTTGGCCACCACTGGACTAAATGGACTACAGACTGAGACATCTTACAGCTGTACGTAGATGTTACCATTCTGCATGAGACAGCTCTCGGTGCGAAAGGTATGAAACGGCTTGGAGATGTCTTGCGAAAAAAAAGGAATCGATGTACTCCGAAGTTGACTAGGATGGCGCTTGGTCTCAGTTTTAGTTTCTTCAGATTCTCAGTTGAATCTCGTGAGTCTTTCCCAATTGTGGCTAGAGCAGAAAGGTCAATTGCTCCACTAGTTTTATGCCAGTGAGGCAGAAGGGCTAACTACCGGTCTTAATGAAACATTATTCTTCTGCAATTTAGGTAACCCATACAGCCGAGGTGGTAGGGCTTCTGAGTTGCGTAGGATCCTCTGTTTGTTTGCCGAGAGAGAAGACTCTTCGGTTAATCGATTGTATTCCGTGTGATCCCCTGCGTCGGATCTGTCCTTAGTTTTCGGTACCTCGTCCTGTATAGTAGGTCTGGAATCTAGTGCTTCGATCTTCATTACGACAGTCCATTTTCCCTTATCGGTATCCAGGAGTAATATTCTCCTGTCGGCGTTAACAATACTGATAGCTTGTAACTCTCTGTAGGATGCAAGCTGGTGGTTTTTCTCGGCGCAGTACTCTGGCAGCCTTAATGCGAATGCCCCCAACTGTTTCACAAGTAAAGGTCTGAACACCTGCTCGATATTAGCGTTTAGGTGCTCCATAGGTATCGTAACATTAAGAGTGCAACGGGAATTCCACTGTTAAATGCAGAGGAGAGAGCAGATAGGTGGAAAGAATACATTGAAAGCCTCTATGAGGGTGAAGATTTGTCTGATGTGATAGAAGAAGAAACAGGAGTCGATTTAGAAGAGATAGGGGATCCAGTATTAGAATCGGAATTTAAAAGAGCTTTGGAGGACTTACGGTCAAATAAAGCAGAAGGGATTGATACCATTCCATCAGAATTTCTAAAATCATTAGGGGAAGTGGCAACAAAACGACTATTCACGTTGGTGTGTAGAGTATATGAGTCTGGCGACATACCATCTGACTTTCGGAAAAGCATCATCCACACTATTCCGAAGATGGCAAGAGCTGAAAAGTGCGAGAATTATCGCACAATCAGCTTAATAGCTCATGCATCGAAGCTGCTTACAAGAATAATATACAGAAGAATGGAAAAGAAAATTGAGAATGCGCTAGGTGACGAGCAGTTCGGCTTTAGGAAAAGTAATGGCACGAGAGAGGCAATTCTGACGTTACGGCTAATAATGGAAGCAAGGCTAAAGAAAAATCAAGACACGTTGATAGGATTTGTCGCCCTGGAAAAAGCGTTCGACAATATAAAATGGTGCAAGCTGTTCAAGATACTGAAAAAAGTAGGGGTAAGCTATAAGGAGAGACGGGTCATATACAATATGTACAACAACCAAGAGGGAATAATAAGAGTGGACGATCAAGAACGAAGTGCTCGTATTAAGAAGGGAGTAAGACAAGGCTGTAGGCTTTCGCCCCTACTCTTCAATCTGTACATCGAGGAAGCAATGATGGAAATAAAAGAGAGATTCAGTAGTGGAACTGAAATACAAGGTGAAAGGATATCAATTATACGATTCGCTGATGACATTGCTATCCTGAGTGAAAGTGAAGAAGAATTAAATGATCTGCTGAACGGAATGAACAGTCTAATGAGTACATACTATGGTTTGAGAGTAAATCGGAGAAAGACGAAGGTAATGAGAAGTAGTAGAAATGAGAACAGCGAGAAACTTAACATCAGAATTGATGGTCACGAAGTCAATGAAGTTAAGAAATTCTGCTACCTAAGCATTAAAATAACCAATGACGGACGGAGCAAGGAGGACATCAAAAGCAGACTCGCTACGGAAAAAAAGGCATTTCTGGCCAAGAGAAGTCTACTAGTATCAAATACCGGCCTTAATTTGAGGAAGAAACTTCTGAGGATGTGCGTCTGGAGTACAGCATTGTATGGTAGTGAAACATGGACTGTGGGAAAACCGGAACAGAAGAGAATCGAAGCATTTGAGATGTGGTGCTATAGACGAATGTTGAAAATTAGGTGGACTGATAAGGTAAGGAATGAGGAGGTTCTACGCAGAATCGGAGAGGAAAGGAATATGTGGAAAACACTGATAAGGAGAAGGGACAGGATGATAGGACATCTGCTAAGACATGAGGGAATGCCTTCCATGGTACTAGAGGTAGCTGTAGAGGGCAAAAACTGTAGAGGAAGACAGAGGTTGGAATACGTCAAGCAAATAATTGAGGACGTAGGTGGCAAGTGCTACTCTGAGATGAAGAGGTTAGCACAGGAAAGGAATTCGTGGCGGGCCGCATCAAACCAGTCAGTAGACTGATGACCAAAAAATGACCAAAAAAAAGTATGGTTCTCGGGATGAGAGGGAACTTCCCGTCTTTTTGAAGGACAGACTGCTCGTCTTTGGTTAATTGTAGTTCCCGTGAGGTTGACTACTTTGCGTTAATCAAGGCGTCTTCTGTCTCGGCGGACATACAGAGTAACACCTCAGACTCGTTATGCAACACCTGGAAATCGTCCTGAAGAGCAATGGCTACTACATCAGTTACGTAACAAGTGTTATAGTATCAAACACTAGGCGAAGTGACACATCGGTGAAAAACATGTAGGGTACGGTCTTTCTGCCATACACTCCCAGAGTGACTTACAGAACTGGCCGAGTATTGTGCAGACACGGCGTAAAGACAGTTTGTAAATTGATAAAGAAGATCAAAGTCTGTTCCAGATCGGCAGAGGAGGAAAGCGGCCAACCTACAATGTCGAGAGTATACCGCATACCATGTACATGCGAAATGATATATGTCGGAAATCCTGGACAATCAATAAACACCAAGATCTACGAGCATAGGTAGCATTGAGGTTGGGGCAGGAGGAGAATTCGGCCGTGGCGAAGCACGCGCTATGTGAGACCAATCACAAAGTAAAATTCGCCGACACGGAAGATATTGCTGTAGAGAAGTGCCATCATACCCACTTGTTCAGAGAATATGAAGAAATATAGAGACACAACAAAGCTTCAGCAAGAAAAAACAAAACTTCAACATTAATGAATCGTTGATTATCATGCTGCAGCCAACGACCGTTGCAGGTGGAAAGGGGAGAACCGCAGTGGAAATGACAGCGGAAAAGCTCTTGGAAATGGCGCCCCATGTACGTATAATGTGCGGCCGCTAGCTTAACTCCAGGCCACCACCAGTAACTGAGGGTGAAGCTCTGAAAATTCCAGTCAATCACGTTGGCGAAATGTCAGACAAATCATCAAACAAACGTCCGCCATAGAACTTGAGACAGAAGGCAACAGGTAGTTTGTCGACAAGTGGTCCCGAACTTATTAACATTTTTTTATCTTTACTACACTCCTGGAAATTGAAATAAGAACACCGTGAATTCATTGTCCCAGGAAGGGGAAACTTTATTGACACATTCCTGGGGTCAGATACATCACATGATCACACTGACAGAACCACAGGCACATAGACACAGGCACCAGAGCATGCACAATGTCGGCACTAGTACAGTGTATATCCACCTTTCGCAGCAATGCAGGCTGCTATTCTCCCATGGAGACGATCGTAGAGATGCTCGATGTAGTCCCGTGGAACGGCTTGCCATGCCATTTCCACCTGGCGCCTCAGTTGGACCAGCGTTCGTGCTGGACGTGCAGACCGGGTGAGACGACGCTTCATCCAGTCCCAAACATGCTCAATGGGGGACAGATCCGGAGATCTTGCTGGCCAGGGTAGTTGACTTACACCTTCTAGAGCACGTTGGGTGGCACGGGATACATGCGGACGTGCATTGTCCTGTTGGAACAGCAAGTTCCCTTGGCGGTCTAGGAATGGTAGAACGATGGGTTCGATGACGGTTTGGATGTACCGTTCACTATTTAGTGTCCCCTCGACGATCACCAGAGGTGTACAGCCAGTGTAGGAGATCGCTCCGCACACCATGATGCCGGGTGTTGGCCCTGTGTGCCTCGGTCGTATGCAGTCCTGATTGTGGCGCTCACCTACACGGCGCCAAACACGCATACGACCATCATTGGCACCAAGGCAGAAGCGACTCTCATCGCTGAAGAAGACACGTCTCCATTCGTCCCTCCATTCACGCCTGTCGCGACACCACTGGAGACGAGCTGCACGATGTTGGGGCGTGAGCGGAAGACGGCCTAACGGTGTGCGGGACCGTAGCCCAGCTTCATGGAGACGGTTGCGAATGGTCCTCGCCGATACCCCAGGAGCAACAGTGTCCCTAATTTGCTGGGAAGTGGGGGTGCGGTCCCCTACGGCACTGCGTAGGATCCTACGGTCTTGGCGTGCATCCGTGCGTCGCTGCGGTCCGGTCCAAGGTCGACGGGCACGTGTACCTTCCGCCGACCACTGGCGACAACATCGATGTACTGTGGAGACCTCACGCCCCACGTGTTGAGCAATTCGGCGGTACGTCCACCCGGCCTCCCGCATGCCCACTATACGCCCTCGCTCAAAGTCCGTCAACTGCACATACGGTTCACGTCCACGCTGTCGCGGCATGCTACCAGTGTTAAAGACTGCGATGGAGCTCCGTATGCCACGGCAAACTGGCTGACACTGACGGCGGAGGTGCACAAATGCTGCGCAGCTAGCGCCATTCGGCGGCCAACACCGCGGTTCCTGGTGTGTCCGCTTTGCCGTGCGTGTGGTCATTGCTTGTACAGCCCTCTCGCAGCGTCCGGAGCAAGTATGGTGGATCTGACACACCGGTGTCAATGTTTCCAGGAGTGTATTTAGACGAAATTAATTCAGCAGAGTGGAACGAACTAGCATGCTGATGAAGACTGCTTTTTAATTTCATTCTTATTTACTCGTATAAGCATCAAGTCTTATATATCTTCAGCCGTAAGACAATGCAACCGACAGAGTCGTGACACGAGTGCCACACCTTGTCAACGAGAGTCGGTATTAAACCTCACAGACAGTGAATACAAATCCATCGCAAACCACCTTCCTAAGGCGCATTAGCAAGAGAACTACTTGCATGGGCATTTCTGAGTTGGGTACCTTGCAAAAGGCTATTCCTTAGGCGCGGTTCCACTGAGGCGATACGATATTCGATTCGCTATGCGATGTGACTCGCGGTACGATGCAGAAGCAATCCTCATTCATGGAGTTCGTCGTAAAGCCGCTGAAGAGACTTACCTGATTCACTTTGGGTGATGACGATACAACACTGACACATCTCTCAAACGTATCGCTGGCCACAACAGAGAATGTTGGTTACCCCACGTGGCTGTGTCGTACGACTCTAATTTCGTTTCATCAGATTTTTTTTCTCAGTGAAGCTTTTACTTTTTACGTAAATTTTTTTAGATACATTGCTTTTTAGATTCGTATGTGTTGTCCACTATGCATTCGATTCCAAGGAGACTATTCTCTAATATGAATTGGTTTTTCATCATCTTATAGCTCCTCGTCACAACTTGATAGTGAACTGATTTTCTTTTCTCTGTTGCCCATAGTTATTGTGATACCTCGCAAATAAATAAAGCACCGGACGTATTTTGAAATGTTTGTAGTGAAGAATGTACTCTTTAGCCAATTTACGTTTGGTGCGTTTAATGTCATACATTGATCTACGCGAACATTAGCTAACATAATGAACTGCTTTTAACGGTGGAAGGACAGCCATACCTCTTTCTGTTCCCAAGAAAAAACGTGAGACATGTATTGGAGTTTGTCCGTGACGAGATTGGCAGCTGCACGTTACAATCAGGCTATTGCCGCCAGCTATAGCCTGGTAAGCGGAGCTGCTTCTTGTTTCACTTTTTCATATGTTGTCGGCACAAACTGAAACTAGAAATGAAAAACTGACTAAAATGAAAATGAGCCGGAAGTCATCAGCTGACGATGCTGAATGGCTGTGTTTTCTATGATCTCTGCGTTCAAGAAATTTTGTGGTAGGAGTAAATGATATCAGAAAACCAATTCCCTGTTGCTTCTGAACAAGCAGCTGTATGAAACCGAAAAGGACATATCAGGGTAATGTCTTATCGTCATGCGCTTCTCTCACTTCTTTTCTTCGTGTCTACCCCTATGGAGAATTCACCATTAATGGTGACTGATCTCACTTCAAATGCAGCACCGTTTCTTTTGAGTACTCCTCAATATGAATCATATACTACTTTGCGAAAACGTGCAGTTGTAGAGATACTAACTAGCTTCATTAATTTGGAACCATTATTTACACTTGTGCCACACTGAATAAAGAACCATACTAAGTGTTCTTACAAAAAATAAAAGGTCGCATTTTTAACGTCATTCACATACTTCCATCATCCTACCTTACTGCAATGAATAGCTTCTCAGCAGGAGAAGTACACATCCCAGTCACGTTAATGTGGCCACTGCCTATGATTCATATTCAGGTGCCATAACCAGTCACAGAGGTCAGGTGGCAGTACTATTAGTGAGGCGCAGCAGAGAGATTTATCTAAAGTTCAAAGTGCATAAATATTGCCATTCAGAACAAAGGTGAAAGCGTTTCCGAAATGACTAAGTCTGATCACATGCGCCGAGGCAAGCATGGTGCACCACAGTCTATAGTTGACAGGGGTCAGGGACGGCTGCAGGGATGTGTACGGTCGAGCAGACGTGCAACTGTTGAACCAATGACAGTCCAGACGAACCAAGGTCGTTACACAGTGTCTCCACAACGTCTGTTCAGCGAATGTTGCTGTGTAATGGCCTACGCAGCAGGCGCCTGGTTCGTGCACCCAGGTTGACTGCTGTTCATTGGCGATGAAGGCTGGAATTTGTGAGCCAACACGGCAACTGGACGTCCGGTGGTGGTGACAGCGAGCCTTTTCAGATGCATTACATTTCAAGCACCGTCGGACAGATGGCCATTGGCGTGTACTGTGTGAAACGCCTGAAAGCGAAAGGGTCCGGAACGAAGGAGGTAGCATTATGGTTCGGGGAATGTTTTGTGGCATCCACTGAATGATCTCGTTGGTTTGGAAGGCACAATGGATCAACGCAGTTAGGTGTCTGTCGTTTGGAACCATGTCCATCCCTATCTGCAGTTTGTATTTTCTCAGGACGATGGCCTCTATCAACAGGACACTGCAACGTTTCGCGCAGCTCGTGTTGTAAATGCATGATTCAAAGAGTACCAGGATGAGTTTACTGAACTCCCATGACCAACAAACTCCCCGTATTTAAACCCGATAGAGGATCTCAGTTATAAACTTAATCAAGCGTTTTGCGTCATGGATCGTCAACCGACGAACCTAGTGTAGCTGGCCGCGGTATTGGAGTTGACGTGACACCACATATACATCCATACCTTCCAGAACCACACTGACTCTTTTCCTGTACGTCTCGAAGTATCCTGCACTACAAAAGGTGGTTATTCGGGCTTTTAAAAGATTGTCATGTTAATGTGACTGGACAGTGTAGCAAATGGAAAATTTGTGTTCTGGTTAGTTGGAGTAGCTGAAATTGGTTGCTCCAGAAAGAGTAAACTCTATGGACTCATTCTACAGACTCATGGAATTTGCATTCGTGTTGAGACACCTGACGAGAAACTACAGCCGAACTATGTTTGATATTTATTGCCCTGTAGTGGATCGAATGATTAGAGCAATTAAGTTAGTTAAAAGTAGGAGTTGTACAGTAGTGAAGTTGCTTAAAAAGTGATGGAATTTTGGGGGCTAAAAGTAATGTGTGTGTTACATTGTATTGTGCAGCTCAGTGGTGAGGTAACGGGACGCAATTGGGTCGGTGGAGTGCCGAGTTAAGGAAAACAGAGGAGAATAGAGCGTCACTGACCCGCGGGGGACGTGAGAAATAGTAGCTCGTTACACGCCAGGTTGTCAGCATCGAGGGCGGTAATCGGTCATTTATGCCAGCCGAGCAACAACAGGATATTCCTCCGACCAACTGTGGAGGGTTAATCGCAAAAATCAGCAACAGAAAGCCACATTTAAGGATTGACAGAAAACTCGTCATCATCGACTGTTGTCAGGCTTTGGAGTGACCTAGACCCTGCGTCATCCAGTGCTGCCACCACTTCTGGGTCGTCATTATCATAGCAGTCATCGTAATATTCACGGTCGTAGTGTTGATCGTCGCCTAGGAGGCGCCAGAGTGACGCCGCCACTGTAGCCATCACCATCACTGTCGCTGGACCCCTTCAGCAAGCAGCAGCATGTAATGAGAGTTATCACCTGGGGTACTTTGTAGTAACGCAGTATCGCCATCGTCCTGAGTCTGTGCCACCACAAACATCATCACCGGGGCCAGAGCTGGGGACCCTGGTCCGTCAACGCCAGACAGCCACCGCCGGGGATGGCCGCTAAGACAGGGCACTAACCTGTCCCAATGCCGTTGGCGCCACACCTCCCAGCCGCCATCGAAACAGAGACGTGGGGCACGTCGTTCTAGCCATTGTGATACGACCCAGCAAGGCTGTGGCGCCGCTGCCTAGGCAGCGGATTCCAGTTACATCAACGTGGCTACAGTCGCAGCCGTGGACGCGCGTGGAGCGTTCGCCGGCCACCTGTGCCGCCGCCGGGAATATTTCGAGTGGATGTAAAAATTCCCAGAGGGTCAGCAACCAGTGTATTGCCGATGATCAATAGATGTTGTTATTCTGTCATCAGGAGCCATCTATAGACACACCTCCACTGTCCTTCTCCTCACGCCCAGCAGAGAGCCCACATTCGAATCCCGTGACGGGCAGTGGACTCCCTCGCCTGTCCACAGCATTGTAGGGGTTCACTCGGTACTTCCTTTTCTTTTCTGTTTTCTGAGCTTGAAACAAAGGTAAACCACAATGGAGCCCTCCTAAGAAAAGCTCATGATTGCAACTGAACATGATTCATGCTGTTTTGTTGTTTGTCGTATCGCGAATCGCATCCAGTACCGTATTGTATATTGTATCACGATAATGGCAAAACGAGTGTCGCACTTATAAGCTTTTGCGTCATGTGAACTTTATTGCAATGTGTCGTACAGCACATCGTACCACCTCAATCTTAACTGTACCTTACTGTGGCACAGAAAGCTCAGCTAAACAGCATTGAAACTGGACAGAGGCGTGTAGTGTCATCCGAGAGTCGGGATTTTCGCTCTTTTCAAGAGATGCAGCGAGGCGTTAACCCGCAATGTGTGGAGTGGGCGTAGGTCAGACCGGAGATGCTTCTGCGACGTTTCAGGGCGATTATCGTACCGTGAATTGGGCCCACTAATTCAGGGTACCGTGAACATGAATCAGGAAGTTTATTTCAACATTCTCGGAGACCAAGTGTTGCTCTTCTTCTACATCTTCATGATGCAGATGCTCTTCCAAGATGGCATTAGCTGTGGGGCTGTTGGCATACGTTTCTTGTTTGACGATCACCCTGACACCCTACAGAACCGCCACTGGCGGCTAAATCACCCGGTCTTAATCCCATAGAACTTATCTGGGACTGTTTGGAACAGCCGGTCAATCGTAGCAATTAATAACTGCTTCTACACCTATACTCCGCAAGCCATCTTATGGTGTGTGGCCGAGGATGATTTGTGTACTAGCGTCACTTCCCACTTTCCGTCTTCCAGTTACGTACTGTTACTTTTATCGACATGGTCTTTCCGTGAGATATATGTAGGAGGATACAATATATTGATGGCTCTTCTCGAAATGTACGGTCTCGGAGTTTTAACACAACGTGATGCAGAACGCCCCTCTGCAGCATCTGCGACTGGAGTTGTTTGAGTATCTACATGCGGCTTTCGCAGTCACTAACTGAACCTATAGTGAAACATGCTGCTCGGCTTTGAATCTTCTGTTTCCTCTGTCAACGCTACCTGGTATGGGTCCCATACTGACAAGCAGCATTAAAGTACTGATCGAACGAATGTCTTATAAACTATTTCCTTCGTTCACGTGCTACATTTGATGAAGATTCTCCCAATGAGTCTCAGTCTTGCATCTAAATTACACGTGATTAATTTTATAAGTCCTTCCCCCTGAAATAGTATAGTACGCAAACCCCAAGATATCTTAAGAAATTAACTGCTTCTAGTGATTATCTTGCAGTTTTGTTACTACACTCCTGAAAATGGAAAAAAGAACACATTGACACCTGTGTGTCAGACCCACCATACTTGCTCCGGACGCTGCGAGAGGGCTGTACAAGCAATGATCACATGCACGGCACAGCGGACACACCAGGAACCGCGGTGTTGGCCGTCGAATGGCGCTAGCTGCGCAGCATTTGTGCACCGCCGCCGTCAGTGTCAACCAGTTTGCCGTGGCATACGGAGCTCCATCGCAGTCTTTAACACTGGTAGCATGCCGCGACAGCGTGGACGTGAACCGTATGTGCAGTTGACGGACTTTGAGCGAGGGCGTATCGTGGGCATGCGGGAGGCCGGGTGGACGTACCGCCGAATTGCTCAAGATGTGGGGCGTGAGGTCTCCACAGTACATCGATGTTGTCGCCAGTGGTCGGCGGAAGGTGCACGTGCCCGTCGACCTGGGACCGGACCGCAGCGACGCACGGATGCACGCCAAGACCGTAGGATCCTACGCAGTGCCGTAGGGGACCGCACCGCCACTTCCCAGCAAATTAGGGACACTGTTGCTCCTGGGGTATCGGCGAGGACCATTCGCAACCGCCTCCATGAAGCTGGGCTACGGTCCCGCACACCATTAGGCCGTGTTCCGCTCACGCTCCAACATCGTGCAGCCCGCCTCCAGTGGTGTCGCGACAGGCGTGAATGGAGGGACGAATGGAGACGTGTCTTCTTCAGCGATGAGAGTCGCTTCTGCCTTGGTGCCAATGATGGTCGTATGCGTGTTTGGCGCCGTGCAGGTGAGCGCCACAATCAGGACTGCATACGACCGAGGCACACAGGGCCAACACCCGGCATCATGGTGTGCGGAGCGATCTCCTACACTGGCCGTACACCTCTGGTGATCGTCGAGGGGACACTGAATAGTACACGGTACATCCAAACCGTCATCGAACCCATCGTTCTACCATTCCTAGACCGCCAAGGGAACTTGCTGTTCCAACAGGACAATGCACGTCCGCATGTATCCCGTGCCACCCAACGTGCTCTAGAAGGTGTAAGTCAACTACCCTGGCCAGCAAGATCTCTGGATCTGTCCCCCATTGAGCATGTTTGGGACTGGATGAAGCGTCGTCTCACCCGGTCTGCACGTCCAGCACGAACGCTGGTCCAACTGAGGCGCCAGGTGGAAATGGCATGGCAAGCCGTTCCACAGGACTACATCGAGCATCTCTACGATCGTCTCCATGGGAGAATAGCAGCCTGCATTGCTGCGAAAGATGGATATACACTGTACTAGTGCCGACATTGTGCATGCTCTGGTGCCTGTGTCTATGTGCCTGTGGTTCTGTCAGTGTGATCATGTGAAGTTATTGACACCAGCAATGTGTCAATAAAGTTTCCCCTTGCTGGGACAATGAATTCACGGTGTTCTTATTTCAATTTCCAGGAGTGTATAAGGGTCTTTCTATCTATTTATTCGCAACACGATACATTTGCTTATGTTGATGATCAACTGCCGCTCCATGCACCAAGTACTGATCAGCTGCAGGTCTTCCTATATTTCGCCAGAATTTCCGAGTGTTGAGACTTCTCTGTGTGAAAGACTGTCATCTGCGAAAAACGTCATGGAACATACGACATTACCTACTACGTCATTTATACATATTTTGTAAGGAAATGGTCCTACAACTGTCCCCTGAAGAATGCCCGAAATTAATTTTACATCTGATGACATCTCTCCGTTCAGAATGATAAGCTGCTCCTGTTTGCTAGAAACTCTCCAGTCTAGTCACAAATTTCATCTGATATTCTATACGCTACTATTTTGTCCATTAGGGGGCAGTGCGGAACTGTATCGAGGTGTGTTTCAGAAGTCGAGGAACACGCTATCTACCTGGGTGCCTATTTCTACTGCTCTGTATATCGCAGACGAACAGAAAGAGGTAGTTTTCACAAGATCGTTGATTTCGTAACCTTCGGTTCCTACAGAGAGAATTTTCAGTCTCCTGAAATTTCATAGTATGGAAGCTTAAAACATCGTCCAAAATTCTACAACAGACCGACGTTGGAGATGTAATTTACAGTTATGTGCGTCTGTTCGACGACCGTTCTTGGAAATGGGAGTGACCTCCGCTTTTTCCGAACGCTCAGGAGCACTTCACTCCTCCAGAGACACACGGTACCCACCCGCTAGAAACGGGGCAAGTTCCTTCGTACACTCTGTGTAGAATCGAACTGGTATCCTGTTAGGTCCTGTGGCCTTTCCTCTATTGAGCGATTTCAGTTGTATGTCTATCCCAGTCATTTGTTTCAGTATCTGTAATTTTGTCGTTCGTGCGACAATTTAAAGGAGGAACCACAGTGCGATCTTTTTTCCGTGAAACAGTTATGGAAAATGGCGCAATTTAGTGCGTTCAGCTTTGTAAGGTGGACATGAAGGAACTCGTAGGCGATCTTCGTGCTAAATTGAGACCGTTCTCAAGACTAGAGAGGATCAGAAGTTGCATACTGTAAGCAGGTTCACGTGGATATGGATTGCAATCGTTTCGCAGAAATGAAAAGGCTTGCACAGAATTGACTAGCGATATGAACTGCAGCAAATTAGTCTTTTGGACTGAAGGCCACAGTATAAACATCGTGCCTTGGAGCAGGCTGATTTTTGTAGATTTTCCGACGGTTTGGTGCTGCTCCTCATGACTTCCTCTTCCCTGCAAACGTCTGAATGAGAAATATATGTTTTAGTCTCGCACCGCAATTTTTATTTTGTGAACTGGCCACTGGTTTTGGCACACAGTACTATCCCTAGACAATCTTACGATTAAAAAATTGCAATATGTAGAACTGCAATGCAAGAGAAATCAACATAATATTTTTCACTGTAACAGCAAACCTATCGTATACAGCTTAACTTTAACGTGCATAGGTGTTCCCATATTATTGGTACAAAGTCTTCATACTCGTTTCCCAAGTAGGCGTGTCAAATTCTAGAAAGTCAACTCTGAGCTTTCAATGCACGGAGGGGTAGAAATGTTCGACGGTCGCACAGTAAAGAATCAGTACGCTAATTAGGCAAAATAGCTCTGAGCATTATCCCTTCGACGTCCCACGCTGAAGATACGCGTTTGCTAAAACACAGTTTCCTGCTGCGTGAAAAACCCGTAACTGCCTGTAACATATCCTCGTCCAACGCCTCTTTTTAAGGGACCACAGGCGTTATAATCGCATTGGAAGAGATCAGGACTATAGGGCGGTGCTCCAGAGACTCCCACTTGAGTTGGCATAACTTCTACGTTACAACATTTGCGATATGGGGACATGCGTTATCATCAACGCATATCACGGCGCACCATTCCACAACGGTGATTTTCGACAGACGTGCAGCCCCATAAATATTCTTCATTTTTTGATAGATGTCTACTGGTGTTTATCCTTTGGAAGCAAAGAAAACAATAACAGCACGATGGTCCGGTTTGGAAGCATTTTAGAATAACTTCGCCATAGTTCACGACTCCGCATTTATCGCATGCACAACAAAGAGACAAGAATGCCACACTAATCCCTTGCGTACACAGTGATGCTTATGTACCCACATCGTATTTGGGCTACGATTCTTATAAGCAGCAGCAACACCTTCAAACTGAGACTTTTTCAAAGCTGTTAATATACGTAAATTTCGGCCAGCAGTAACAAGAAAGCCCCCATAGTTTCACACTTTTGCGTCTCATAAATAGCCACAGTGTAAAATATGCCCAAAAAATTAAAAATAACATGACATATGAAATGAAGTAATAACATAAATAAAACAGTCCCCACTGAAACAAAACGTCAAAAGCAACATAGAACACCTGCTTAGCCAAGTTTTCACTGTCCGTTTGTATAGGGTTTAAACAACTACAAAATATCGATCAGACCATGAATCTTTAAATGAAACAAGTGTCGTCGTAAACAGCATATTAAAAACACATTGTTATTGGAAATAATTCGGTCATCCAGAGGAAACAATGATGTAGTGTGGCTACATATTTCTCTGCAACCGTCAGTTGACGATCTTTGGCGGTATCTCTAGTTTCATGTTCATCCCAGCAGCGTCCGACTGTACGCTGGGGCTTTCGGCGGTGTTGCGACCAGCCACGGCCGCGATACACACTCCTCGCAGGTAACGTGCGATTGTGAAAGGCTGCATTAAAGGGATTTGATACAAGGCGATCACAAAGGACCACAAACTAATTCAAACAACAGTGCAGTGCTGTGCTGTTCTGAGACTAATGACCTAACGTGTCACTGTAATGCAGTTATTATGTTCTTAACCTGGTTGTGCTGTTTGTGTACAAGTGATGAGAACACTTTTTAGATCCATAGTTACCTTGTGCATCAATTACTTCAAACAGTAAGCTAAGTCCGTTTAAAGTATCATAATGCTAGGGATCCTATGATCTTGAAATGAGACCTTAAGTCAAACGTTTCAAACTCAGTAAACACCAGGGTACCTTAGACTAAATATCAGACATTTGCATATAACGTTATTGAGGCATGAGAGGGCAGAGAAGGGATAGGCATAGGGGGAAAAGAAACTGGTAAAACAGTGCAAGTATAGTGAAGTCCATAACTTTCGGATCTAAAGTGTATCCAATACGAGTCATCAGACTTCTCACTGGTCTGATGCAACCCGCCACGAATTCCTCTCCTGTGCCAACGTCTTCATGTCAGAGTAGCACTTGTAACCTGTTTCCTCAGTTATTTGGTCGACCTATTCCAATCTCTGTCGTCCTCTGTTGTTTTTACCCTCCACAACTCCTTCTAGTACCATGGAAGTTTTTTCCTGATGTCTTAACAGATGTCCTATCATCCTGCCCCTTCTTCTTGTCAGTGTTTCCCATACATTCACTTCCTTATCGATTCTGTGCAGAGCCTCCTCATTCTCTACCTTATCGGTATACCTGATTTCCAACATTCATCTATAGTAAAACATTCAGATGCTTCGATTCTCTTCTCTACCGGTTTTCCCTCAGTCCACGTTTCATTGTCATACAATGCTGTACTAGAAACGTACATTCTCATTATTTTCTTCCTCAGATGAAGGTCTATTTTTGTTGCTAGTAGACTTCTTTTGGCCAGGAATGCCCTTTTTGCCAGTGTAGGCAGCCTTTTGTGTCCACATATAATTATATTACATCACCTCCTCTAGTCAGTGTTTTCTTTTCTTATCCAAGCTGTGGCAAATCTCCTCATATCTTCTATTATCAGTCCAACTAGTTTTCGACATTCTCCCGTAGGACCAGAACTCGATCTTATCCATATTACCTTTTCCCGGTTTTCCACAATTCATTTTTCACCTTCAAATAATACTGTGCTCTAGACGTAGGAGGGCGTTCAATAAGTAACGCAAAACTTCTTTTTTGTCAGTCAGTTTCCGTTTAATAAATGCGGAATTTGCTGTAGAAGGTCGTGGAATTTTCTCGCTCCCTGGAGCCGGTATTCTTTCATAAAGTTCACTCACGTGGCGGCGCTGTAAGCAGCCGTCAAAATGACGTCGGAATCAGAGGCAAGTTCCAAGCAGGGAGCTGCCACTGAGTTTCTGTTGGCGGAGAACTAGAGCGTCGCAGAATGTCAGCGGAGAGTTCGCAGAGAACAAAAGGACGGTAGTCGTTGGGTGAGGCGTCTGTCATCATCGCAACAAATTCGCGCAAACCTGTCCAATGTACCGCGTGCTCACCGCCCGCACACAGCTGTGACTCCGAGAGTGTGCTACTCTCAGCAAATTACATCAACGCCATTAGCGTGTCCGTCACCATAAAAATTCAGACAACAAGGATGCATCCAGTTGGAAAGTGAGTTCGTAATAGACTATTTTCCTTTGTTAGAAATATGGTTAGGTTAGGTTGTTACTGTGAATGATTACATCAAAAAAAAAAAAAAATTCGTCAAGGTTTTTCTGCAATATTCGGTATAAATTACATGTAAGAGCGCACCTCCTCAGTAATGATTTCTTGCTTTCTGTATGTTTAAAATACGAAATATGAAATTGTTGGAGATGAAATTGCTGTGAGTGAAACAACCGACAGTGACCTTTATATTTTTTCTTGTTAGGAATAACTCACCATTTTTTTCCGAATATGTAGCGATTTCCGATTATGCGGTTAGACAGGAATCTAAGAGCACAACTAAAATTACTGGGAATGTAACTAGCAGCAGTCATTTTCATAATCTTGCTTGTTACAAGTATTTATCTGCAATCGAATACTCAACCACATTAGACAGAGATGAAACATCTCTGCCGTAATATTTTTGGACTGTAGGACCTTATACGAAACATTTTCATTCATGAGATGCATGTTATAAACTTCGACGAACTGCAGAAGCTCTCGAAAATGCGTTTTCTTTTTTCAATTTTGTTTTGAAGACCCAAATCATTGACGCATCATATAGGGCAGTGGGCTACTTAATCATTTGGATCTCTAGGAGCGTGTTATAAGCACATTCTGTTTACCTTCTTATTCTCTGAAACTCTCAGAAAAAATTTTTCAGTTGCTTTTATAGATGTATCAGTACACTGTGGTACTACACACTATTCCTAACTCGTTTTCCGAAACTTAAAATCCAAAACACGATGTCACTGTAAATGAGAATACGATTACCTGTAACCTCCCCCTCACTTATCGACCTTAATGACAGTGACAAATTAAACCGCATGTATATAATGGAAATTTGGGAAAAGCAATCGTCACTGAAGGTAATCTGTCGCTAAAGAGGGAGGAAAGGGTTACATCTTAATGAAAGGAAAAATGCAAATGAAATTGGTGGTAATTAATTTTGAAAAGGGGTAAAGTTAATAAAGAAAGTAAATGTGCGGTCGTTACGTCAACAATTAATTGGCGTTAATTAGATATTTGAGATTTAGGGAAAATTACGGTCGCCAGTCCTATGGACAACTACTATAATAACTGAAAAAGAAAGATTATTGCACATATAATTAGCACTAAAAGCGGAGCAACTGAAGGTTGACACGTGTTGTGTGAAAACTGAACGTTTGTCAGAAGTCATAAATTTCGCTACACCCTGACTTAATTTACCAAACTAATTAATAAAACCGGAAAATTGAAAGTTAATTTAGTGACTGAAATTAATAGTGAGCTTTGTTTCTGAAGCACTACGAAATTCAGTAAAATAAGGTTAGTCTTGGGCTACCTCAACAATCATTTCAAAAGGTACTTGAATCTACGCAATTTAGAAGTAAGAGATATAACTTTCAACTTGAATTAAATGATTCTGAACAATTAGCAATAGTAAAATTTAGTACGTACCAAGCTGAGCTGCAGTCACAGGTAAACTAAAATATGATACAAAACTCGCACTCTTGACTTGTGTTTGTGTAATCTAAATATTGTAGCCAGCTATGAATACTTTAACTGAACTTTGAAATTAAAGCAGTGAAATGAAATGATATTACTTTAATGTTGGCGTTTGAATTTCAACGACACTTGGGTTCATTCCGGAAAAGGAAGGGACCCTGCTTGGTAATGATATTGGGACAATGAGTAACAACGGTTCATGCTAAGTTGCTGTATTTTTGTGATGAAAATGCAACAGTTTGAAAGCTGAGGTCTGCCATACAGTTCTAAAACTTTACGTGCTTCCAGTCTTCCTTGTAGGTTGATTGAAGGTTTGAAGTCGTCGATCGAGGAGGTGGCGACAGTCACTCATTGTCGTCCGTCGCTGTTGCAGAAGCTGGATGTTGGCGCGCCTTCTTCTCGACACGGTCACCAGGCGAAACGGGCTCTTGATGTGCTCCAGCTAATACTTCCCGTCCGCGACACCGTGTCAGAAACTATCATAGCAAGTCGAGCGCAATTACATGCTGCCAAACCCCGAAAGCGCGGCAAATCGCGGGAGCCTCACACAACACACCTGCTCCACCGGCCTACTACAGCCAGACTCTACTCTGCCCGCGCTCCAAGCGGCAGAGTTAACACTCCCAAAGATCCTACACACTTTGGTTCTCCACACGACCTATCGATGCAGTCGTTCGATAGCATAGTTTTCCCTAGGCCAGACCAGCGTCAAAATACAAATAACATTTACAAAACAAACCAATTATAAATTTACATAAATGCATATATATATAAATAGTAAAACAATTACAATATACAAAGACACAGAAACGTCATATCTTCTGGTAACAATTTAGCCGTCTTGTTACCTCGAAAACTGATCCACCTTTCTTGCAAAGCATTAACATTAAGATCCCTGAGCATCTATGTTAGTTCTCTCGTCGACCGTTCCTAATAGCGCGTATCTGCATTCGTTTTACTTCAACTATTTTCCTCACTTGATAATGTTCCAGACGCTGGAGTAATGTTCCACAGGTGGCAGAACTGGATTCTTTCACACACGTTCAATACGTATTTTTTGCACCTTCCGAGTAGTCTTTCAATAAGTTTCAGTTTTTATTTACAGGCCTCCAGCGTGCTACAGGTGAAATAGACGAACAACTTTTCCTTTATTGAAATAAGTGGTTGGAGTTGCGTCTAAAGTCACATTAAGAAGTATTCTTTATTCAATGGTGGGGACTAGTTTTTTATACTATGTTCATTTTCAAATCATAGTAAGTTGTTAAAAATCTTTGAGATACTATTCTTGAAATAATCGCTACAGACATTCCAGAAAGAAGTACAGACAGTTCACACAGATACAGTAGTTTCAAATGTGAACGACAGCAGTCAGTCCCAGAATCCGATTGTTATTGTGGATCTGGATTTCGACTATTAAACAGCCATCATCGGCCTGTTACCAGAAGCATTATACAGACATAACCACGTCAGAGGGTAAATATGTGACCACTGACACTAGCATTCACATGACAAAAACGTAGTTTGTTTATTGTGCGACGAACTATCTGTATTATCATTCTGGACTGCCTCCTGTGGCTTTTTTCAGGCATGTGTATTTGACTGTTTCTATTTCTTGCGAAGACGGATGAAGCGAAAATGGACATAATGTCCGAAATTAGTCACCACCAATAAGTTTACTTCTTAGTGCGACTTTCGTAGAAATCTCAGCCATTTATTTAGAATTTAAGTTTTCCATTCTATTTATTACACATAAATAGTCAAACCAAGTAACGAACTCACTTCTAATTCCGTAATCGGACGTTATTGGACAGTTTCTCGATGTTTTTGGCTTCTCGAATTTGTAACGCTTTCTTCTTTCTAGAAACCAACAATTTCTCCTAGAGGTAATTATCCTTTCAAGATCGAGAAGTTTACACTACACAACATCCTAACCTCAATAACGATCTTTCCACCTGGAAATGTGGACAGCTGTATAGAAGACCTGAAAAAAGTTCGAGTACGAAGGGATCATAACACAACAAAGGTAACGAGTAAATCTTCGTAATGCTTAGATTTTCAGCTTAAAAGTGCAGTCCTATTTTTATGAACAATGTGCGCTGCTTTAAATACAAGAGTATGATATCTACACGGAAGATATGACCCCCCATGATCCACGGATCTTGCCGTTGGTGGGTGGCTTGCGTGCGCTGCGATACAAATGTCCATACCGTAGGTGCAACCACAACGGATGGGTGTCCTTTGAGAGACCAGACAAACGTTTGGTTCCTGTTGAGGGACAGCAGTCTCTTCAGTAGTTACAAAGGCAACAGTCTGGATGACTGACTGATCTAACCTTGTAACATCAACCAAAACGATTGAAGGCAAGGGGAAACTATAGCCGTAATTTTTACAGTGTGGATGGAACTCTACTGTATGTTTAAATGATTATGGCATTCTCTTGGGTAAAATATTCCGGAGGTAAAATAGTTCCCCATTTGAAACTTCGGGCTTGGACTACTCGGGAGAAACAAAACTTGCGTTCTACGGATCGGAGCGTGGAATGTTCGATCCCTTAATGAGGCAGGTAAGATAGATAACTTAAAAAAGGAAATGGGTAGTTCAAATATAGATATAATGGGAATTAGTGAATTCCGGTGGCAGGAGGAACACGAATTCTGGTCAGGTGAATATAGGCTTATAAATACAAAATAAAATAGGGGTAATGCAGGAGTGGGATAATAATGAAGAAGACAATAGCAATGCGGATGAACTACTATGAACAGCGTTGTTGTTGTTGTTGTTGTGGTCTCCAGTCCTGAGACTGGTTTGATGGAGCTCTCCATGCTACTCTATCCTGTGCAAGCTACTTCATCTCCCAGTACTACATCCTTCTGAATCTGCTTAGTGTATTCATCTCCTGGTCTCCCTCTACGATTTTTACCTTCTACGCTGCCCTCCAATGCAAAATTTGTGATCCCTTGATGCCTCAGAACATGTCCTACCAACCGGTCCCTCCTTCTTGTCATGTTGTGCCACAAAACCCTCCTATCCCCAATTCTATTCAATACCTCATCATTAGTTGTGTCAGCTACCCATCTAATCTTCAGCATTCTTCTGTAGCACCACATTTTGAAAGCTTCTATTCTCTTCTTGTCTAAACTATTTATCGACCATATTTCACTTCCATACATGGCTTCACTCCAAACAAATACTTTCAGAAACGACTTCCCGACACTTTTCTTCAGAAACGCTTTTTTGCCATTGCCAGTCTACATTTTATATCCTCTCTACTTCGACTATCATCAATTATTTCGCTCCCCAAATAGCAAACCTCCTTTACTACTTTAAGTGTCTCATTTCCTAATATAATTCCCTCAGCATTACCCGACTCAATTCGACTACATTCCATTATCCTCGTTATGCTTTCGTTGATGTTCATCTTATATCCTCCTTTCAAGACACTGTCCATTCCGTTCAACTGCTCTTCCAAGTCCTTTGCTGTCTCTGACCGAATTACAATGTCATCGGCGAACCTCAAAGTTTTTATTTCTTCTCCATAACTCTTATAACTGCCATCAGGTTGCTGTACAAATTGTAAATAGCCTTTCGCTTCCTGTATTTTACCCCTGCCACCTTTAGAATTTGAAAGAGAGTGTTCCCAGTCAACATTGTGAAAAGCATTGTCTAAGTCTACAAATACTGGAAACGTGGGTTTGCCTTTCCATCATCTATATTCTAAGATAAGTCGTAAGGTCAGTATTGCCTCACGTATTCCAACATTTCTACAGAATCCAAACTTGGTCGCAGGTTCGAATCCTGCCTCGAGCATGGGTGTGTGTGAAGTCCTTAGGTTAGTGCTAGGCGACTGATGATCCAAGAAGTTAAGTCGCATAGTGCTCAGAGCCATTTGAACCATTTGAATCCAAACTGATCTTCCTCGAGGTCGGCTTCTACCAGTTTTTCCATTCGTCTGTAAGGAATTCGCGTTAGTATTTTGCATCTGTGACTTATTAAACTGATAGTTCGGTAATTTTCACATCTGTCTATACCTGCTTTCTTTGGAATTGGAATTATTATTTTCTTCTTGAAGTCTGAGGGTACTTCGCCTGTCTCGTACATCTTGCTCACCAGATGGTAGAGTTTTGTCAGAAATGGCTCTCCCAAGGCCTTCAGTAGTTCTAATGGAATGTTGGCTACTCCCGGGGTCTTGTTTCGACTCAGGTCTTTCAGTGTTCTGTCAAACTCTTCACGCAGTATCGTATCTCCCATTTAATCTTCATCTACATCCTCTTCCATTTCCATAATCTTGTCCTCAAATACATCGCCCTTCTATAGACCCTCTATATACTCCTTCCACCTTTCTGCTTTCCCTTCTTTCCTTAGAACTGGGTTTCCATCTAAGCTCGTGGCATCCATACAAGTGGTTCTCTTTTCTGCAAAGGTCTCTTTAATTTTCCTGTAGGCATTATCTATCTTACCGCTAGTGAGATAAGCCTCTACAATCTTCATCCTTACATTTGTCCTCTAGCCATCCCTGTTTAGCCATTTTGCACTTCCTGTCGATCTCATTTTTGGGACGTTTGTATTCCTTCTTGCCTGCTTCATTTACTGCATTTTTGTATTTTCTCCTTTCATCAAAGAAATTCAATAATTCTTCTGTTACCCAAGGATTTCTACTAGCCCTCGTCTTTTTAGCTATTTGATCCTCTGTTGCCTTCACTACGTCATCCCTCAGAGCTACCCGTTCTTCTTCTACTGTATTTCTTTCCGCCATTCCTGACAATTGTTCTCTTAAGCTCTCCCTGAAACTCTGTACAACCTCTGGTTTAGTCAGTTTATCCAGGTCCCATCTCCTTAAATTCCCACCTTTTTTGCAGTTTCTTCAGTTTTAATCTACAGTTCATAACCAAAGATTGTAGTCAGTGACAGCTGCCCTTGGAAATGTCTTATAATTTAAAACCTGGTTCCTAAATCTCTGTCATTCCATTATATAATCTATCTGATACCTTCTAGTATCTCCAGGATTCTTCCATGTGTACAACCTTCTTTTATGATTCTTAAACCAAGTGTGAGCTATGATTAAGTTATGCTCTGTGCAAAATTTTACCAGACGGCTTCCTCTTTCATTTCTTACCCCCAGTCCATATTCACCTATTATGTTTCCTTCTCTCCCTTTTCCTAGTCTCGAATACCAGTCGCCCATTAATATAAAATTTTCGTCTCCCTTCACTACCTGAATAATTTCTTTTATCTCATCATACGTTTCATCAATTTCAGCGTAGCAAACGCATTATTTTAGCCAAGATAAGTGCGAAGTCCACCCCTGCCAAAGTGGTACAAGTTTAAACGCCAATTAGCTCTGTAGATGATGAATAGATTGAAGAAATGTATGTGGAGGGAAAAGGAATTATTCACATAGTTAACGGAGAAGATAATTTAATAGTCTTTTGGACTGGAATTCGATAGTGGGATAAGGAAGAGAAGGAAAAGTATTAGGTGAATACGGACTAGGAGTAAGGAATGAAAGAGGAAGCCGCTTGGTAGAATTTGGCACGGAGCATTATTTAATCATAGTTAATAACTGATTTCAAAATCATGAAAGAAGACTTTACGTGTGGAAGAGACCTGAAGACATAGGAAGCTTTCACATTGATTATATAATAGTGAGACAGATTTAGAAACTAAGTTTTAAGTTATAAGTCATTTCCAGGGGCAAACGTGGACTCTGACCACACTTTATTGGTTATAAACAGTAGATTAAAACTGAAGAAATTGGAAAAATGTAGGAAATTAAGGACATGTGACCTGTATAAGTCCAGGTTTCTGAGAGTTTCAGAGGGAGCATTAGACATCGGTTGATTAAGGGGGGGGGGGGAGGGAAGAATAAGGTAGAATAGGTATAGGTAGCTTTAAGAGATGAAGTAGTCAACGCAGCGGAGGATCAAACAGGTAAAAAGACAAGGCCTAGAAAAATCATTGAAGAACACGAGATATGTGGAATTTAATTCATGAAAGGAGAAAGTGCAAACATGCAGCAAATAAAGCAGGTGAAACGAAATATAAACTTTTAAAAACTAAGGATGACGGGATATGTAAAATGGCTAAGCATGAATGGCAAGAGGACAAATGCAAGGATTTCAAGACATATTTGGCTAGCAGAAAGGTAGATACCACCTAAAGGAAAATTAAGGATACCTTCGGGAAAAAGAGAAGCAGTCGTATGAATATCAAGCGTTCAGATGGAGAACCAGTCTTCAGCATAGAAGAGAAACATAAAAATCGGAAGGAGTATGTAGAGGGTCTATACAAGGGAGATAAACCTGAAGGCAGTATTATAGAAGAGAAATGGACGTAGATGAAGATGAAATATGGGAAATGATACTGCAAGAAGTATTTGACAGAGGTCTGAAAGATCTAGGTCAAAACTAGGCCCCGGATGTATACGATATTTCATCATAACTATTGATAGTCTTTGGAGAGCCAGACACGACAAAACTCTTCCATTTGGTTCCCAAGATGTATGAGACACGCAAGGTACACTCAGCCTTCAACAAGAATGTAATAATGGCATATCCAAGGAAAGCAGTTGCTGACAGCTGCAAATATTACACAACTATAAGTTTAATAAATGATCGTTTCAAAACACTAACACGACTTCATTATAGAGGATTGGAAAAGCCCGCAGACCTCTGGAAAGATCAATTTCGATTTCGGAGAAATGTAAGAACAAAAAAATGGTTCAAATGGCTCTGAGCACTATGGGACTCAACTGCTGTGGCCATCAGTCCCCTAGAACTTAGAACTACTTAAACCTAACTAACCTAAGGACATCACACACATCCATGCCCGAGGCAGGATTCGAACCTGCGACCGTAGCAGTCGCACGGTTCCGGACTGCGCGCCTAGAACCGCGAGACCACCGCGGTCGGCAAATGTAAGAGTACCCGAATCAATACTGACCAGCGACTTATCTTAAAAAATAGGTTAAGGAGCGACAAATCTACGTTTACAACATCGTAGACTTAGAGAAAGCTTTTGACAATGTTGACTGGAATATTCTCTTTGAAATTTTCGAAGTACCAGGGGTAAAATACAGGCAGCGAAAGATATTTACTATTTGTCTAGAAACCAGACGGCAGTTAAGAGTCGAGGAGCATGAAAGGGAAGCACTGGTTGCGAATGCAGTGAGACAGGATTGTAGCGTATCCCCGATGTTATTCAATCTGTACACTGAACAAGCAGTAAAGGAAAAAAAAACAAAAATTAGAGTAGGAATCAAAATCCACGGAGAAGAAATAAAAACTTTGAGGTTTGCCGATGGCGTTTCAGGTCTGTCAGAGACAGCAAAGGACTTGGAAGAGCAGTTGAATGGAATGGACATCGTTTTGAGACGACGATATAAAATGAACATAAACAAAAAGAAAACAATGATAAAGGAATGAAGTCAAATTAAATCACTTGACGCTAAGGGAATTAAATTAGGCCGCGCATGATTAGCCGAGCGGTCTTAGGCCCTGCAGTCAAGGACTGTGCGGCTGGTCCCGGCGGAGGTTCGAGTCCTCCCTCGGACATGGGTGTGTCTGTTTGTCCTTAGGATAATTTATGTTAAGCAGTATGTAAGCTTAGAGACTGATGACCTTAGTAGTTAAGTCCCATAAGATTTCACACACATTTGAACAATGAAATCAGGAAACAAGACACTTAAAGTAGTTGATGAGTTTTTGTATTGAGGCAGCAAAGTGACTGATAATGGCCAAAGTAGACAGGGAATAAAATGTAGACTGGCAATGGTTTGAAAAGCATTTCTGAAGAAGAGATATTTTAACGTCGAATAAAGGTTTAAGTATTAGGAAGTTCTTTTCTGAAAACATTTTTGTGGAATGTAGGAATGTATGGAAGTAAAACATAGACGAAAATAGTGCAGATAAAAAGAGAATCGAAGCTTTCGAAATGTGGTGCTACAGAACAATGTTGAAGATTAAGTGGAAAGATCACGTAACTAATGAGATGGTACTGAGTAGAAATAGGGAGACAAGAAATTTGTGGCACAACTTGTGCAAAAGAAGGGATCGGTTGATAGGTCACATTCAGAGACATCAAGGGATCACTAACTTGGTACTGGAAGGAAGTGTTGGGAGTAAAAGTAGCGAAGGGAGACCAAGAGATGAATACAGTAATCAGATTGAGAAGGATGTAGGTTGCAGTAGTTATTCGGAGATGAGGCTATTCGCACAGGATAGAGTAGCATGGGGAGTTGCATCAAACCAGTCTTCGGACTAAAGACCACAACAACAACAAAGAAAGGTACAGAACAAGTGATTTGTGCTCGAAGCAGCACAGCTGCACTTGAGCAAGCCACAGTGCGTTCAACGGCAACGGTCTGCTTGTAAATGTTCCGGTAGTCATTCTGTATGGAATGTAGTGCACAGTTTTTCAGAAGGAAACTATTCCGAATCATGATAATGAGATCCATATGATGCCCGATCAGTCCAATTCTTTTCTTACAGATTTCTGCTAGCCCTGTACTATCATGCCTCAGAGATGGATAACTCAATGCATACTTTGCATATGATGCCCTAACGTGTATGTGCAAAATATAGCGCGACAAAGTATTGAAAACCAAAAACACTGGTCACTGTAGTCACTAATTCCATTCACATCTCTACTTCAAAGCTATCAATATCGTAGGAGACCACATTAATATCAGGTACCGATGTTTTCCATTGCCGCCGTGCTGATGAAGTATCTGTCTCACACACGTCTTCAGGACTTAAGAGGCAGCCTTACATTCATGGAATTTCAATAAGTATCATATATACGCTCGAATCCTTTAAATTTCTAATATAAATATATTTTCCTAGGATCAGGTGGCGTTTTTATTTACATCAAATTGCTTCATCGTCAACCGTTTACTTTCGTTGCCTTGAGAATATTCGAGTAACATTATACAAAAAATATGGTCTAAGATTCAAATGCGAAATTCATGTTCCATGCAGTTGTATGGAATATATCAACTTGTAATATCGTGCCATGTTACCATCAAACGGCGTAATCACGCAAGTTTGGTGATACCGCGATTACCAGTCTGAACGGTTTACAAATTTGGGATTCATTCATTCATTTCTGGGTGTAAGACTTGAAACCCAAGCAACATGACTATGCCATTTGATGGTATTATATATTTATGAATGTAATGAATATAGGAACAAATACCCACGAGGGTAACCATGCATATTAAAAGGCCGCTTCCGGGAAGGGAGGTCTGTGATTGAATACGCCTGGCACACTAACGACGAAAGTCGGTGTGCCGGCCAGCCTGGATGTGGTTCTCAGGCGGTTTGCCTCATCCCACTAAGTGAACGCTGGAATGGTACCAAAGCCATGACTCAGTTAAACGATCTGCAAGCTTTCAGAAAACTTTTACACAGTCACATAAATAAGGCTGCATGCAGACAGCTGGGTACACTCATTCGTCCTGAAGGAGAGAGAGAGAGGGGGGGGGGGTGATTTTATATCAGCTGGTCTGCCTCATGTATCGTTATATCCAAATGGTTTACTAATGTTAAGCTACATTCAGATCCAATGATGGCACCATTAGTGTGTTGAAACTGGTTGTGCAGTAAAAAGTTTTTAAGCGATCTGGGCTTTTGAATTATTTCTACAACAGTGTGATCGCCCCACTACGCACTATATGTTCACTGCAAAATTATCACATTTTGTCGAACTATCACAATTTTTTATTTACATTTTTCAATACCTTTTATTCCCTAACTGTACGGGGAATGGCGGACCGGATGAGAGTTCGTAGGCTCTCTGAGGCCTGTGCTCTTGGATTTTTTTCTTCATTGACAGTTTTTAAGTATTCATTGTTCCTTATTTTTGTGCTTGTATTTACTTATAATACATTTGGTTTGTTCGTCTTTTATCCCATGTTGTGACTACTCTGAAGCAGAGTGTCTTCCAGTATTCTCTTATACTGCTACTTATTCTAAGGCGTTACTTGGAAAAAATATTTACTTATTATTTAACAAGTAATTTGGTTTCGTTACTTTTGTTTTTCGGTGTAAATGTTGTAACTAATCTGTCTCAGAGTATATTACAATAATTGCATATAATAAGAGGAAGATAACGCTAATCGGAAGTGTATTTACAAATAGGGCTTATTTTCTAATTTCTATGTGTTCTGCTACAATGATGTGATGGGGATGGTTATGTTCTGGGTTATCAATAGTCGGAAGATACATTGCTGGGTTTGCTGTGTACAGCATTTGGCTTTATAAAGTTATCCACTGTAAAGTTTCTTTACTGCTTTCTTAAGACGTCTTTAGCGTCATATTTAAGGTATTTTAGTGGTTACTTACGGGTTCGATGTTGGGGCCTTAATCATCAGAGTTTGGTTCGTCCCAGATAAGGAATGTGTGGAGTTTCTAGTAGGTTCGTCTTTCTCGTCACTGATGTCCTCGTATGTATCCTTGGTGTTGTGGGCTGTGGCAAGAGAAGGGTTGATGTACATATGTTTACCTTTGATTGTGTCTCTGGGCTTTTTTGTAAGCATGTGTTGCATTTCAGCTCAGTTTTCTGTATCCGCGACCGTATCTGCACAAAGTTTAGTCAGTCTGGTTTGTAAAGGGAGTAATTTTGCTGCAGTGTACACCTCTACTCTTGGAGTAGTCGAAGTATGCAACGTAGGAGTCGTCTTTCAGTGGCGTAGAGACTTTCGCTGGAGGGTCGAGTCATACCTGAGAGTGGGGTTGATGAGTATACGATTAGTGACCTGATGAATGTCTTGTAGGTGTTGACTGCTGTGATAGCGCCGCATCCGTCCAGCCTGATAAAATTCTGTCTTTTTCGTAATTTGTATAGTGTACGTTTCACGTGGGCCTTCCAATTCAGGTATTTGTCTAAGTGTACTCCTAAGGCTGAGTCTAGAGCCCCATAAGTGAAAATCTAGATGATGTGGGCTTTGTCCAGGTTTGCAGTGGAGTTTGCTGTGTTTGAATAAAATGGTCTTAGTTTTGTCGGGTTGGGCCTAATTCTCCATCGTTTCATGCAATATTGAAGTCGTTCTGGGTATTCTATGGTCTGTCTTTAAATGATGGTTGTCGATGGGGCACTGCACCACTAAGCAGTGTCGTCAGCATACATTGACAGATTTTCGTTGTTCCTGTTGGCTGTGAGAACATTAGTTGTTTAGGAGGTGTAGAGCAGGGGGAGATAATTGGAGATGTTCCAGTATTTATACCTAGTGGGGTGGCAGCCCCGTCCACCACCTTTATGGTGCGCCTGGGTCATGTGCGGCAGGAGAGAGCGACTGGTGTTGGAGCCGAGGTTGATTGGAGGGGGGAGGGGGGGTAGTGGTAGCAGAAAGATGGCGGTGGGCCAGATACTGCGTTCGAATCTCTGTGTTTACCATATTTTTGTACATGGGTTGCAAAATTACGTACACATCGTGTGATGACACAAACAGAAAGGTAAAACATTTCAATAACTAAACTTCACGATCAAGAGGATATTTGCAAACAGCAAATGGGAAATGACGCTTACGTTCAGTAAAGTAATATCATTTGTAACGAATTGGTTCTTTTGTTTCGTAAATATGAAAGCACAGCATGGCTCTTACTAACATGAACACGCAATCTGTAATTACGTCGCACACTCGTAGTAGCTTCTGCCCACAATGAAGAACCATGGCATGTCAGTCTCGGGACATGTTTTACTAGTGATCTGAACGCTAAGTAGATCCATCATTTTACAATGGCGATCGGACCTTGACCAGCATTAAGTGATTATGAGAAGTACAATATTCGCTTGAAAATAGTAAAACACTAAATAGTCACTGGCCAGAAACTACGTAAACTCACAGAATAAATTATTGACAAGCACAAGGACACTAAATAACGAACTGTGAGAACGAAGAGAAAGATCTATTCACTGATATGGAGACACTAAAGTAAAGATATGCCGGATATATATATATATGTCTGCGCATGTTTTTAAAAGCCGCTTTATGGTGTGTGTGACACACGTCCTTTTCCGTTCACAAATTTTGATTGGAAAGAAGACCTCAATATGAAATCGAATTTTCCCAAGCTCACTACTACGGACAATGCACGAAATGCACGAGGACGCAGGAGGGAGTAATAAACTTCTCAAAATGGCATTGCACCACCTGTATAACTGGGAATGTCTCTGAAAGATTTAGCTTCATGATCTTCATTCTGAAGTTAAATCCATACAGTGACTATAATTAAAAGACTGTGTTCGAAAGTCCACATCTCTGTATACCTGTGAAATAGACATCTGCTGCTAGGTGACATTTATTACTGTACTATTCGAACGCCGTGTATTGTAACTTCCTTGGATACTACTCTGACAGGCTGCCCATAACGTGACCGAGACGATGCTACCCAAGCTTGTGGCCACTCTTCGACCTCCTCAGGCCATCCAGTATGTGACGAGGCTTCTTGCAACCGCCAATTGCTAGTTCATATCAGCAAATGACGTAGTCATTCCATTCGGATAATTGCTGTCACCTGGGGGAAGGTGTTAAAGAGGCAAATGTAGTGTGCTCGTGCTTTATCGTCTTGAAAGACGAACACATAGGCGAAAAGTAGACTTTAGGACTGAATAATAGGTTAGAGGTCCATTTGCCAACACTGAACCACCCTCAGATTACCCTCAATTACAGTAAACTTGTCCATGATGCTAAAAGCCTCTAATGTGACGTGAGCCACAGGAATCCGATGAGCATCACTGGAAGAGAGCGTCTGTAGATCCTAATGTCTTCGGGTTAAGACCATAGATGTATATATGTATAAATGTGTGTAATTTCTACATCTCCTTCTAAATTACAGGGCTGATTTCAACCTAACTTGCTACATATCTCACTTACTGCCTGGAAGGAATCGCTTTGGGATAAAAACCACATACCTATCAAAAAGGTTGGGGAGGGGCTGAGAGAGAGATGTATCCAACGATGCGAGAATACCCACACTTCATTCATCCAGTACATGAGAATGAGATCCTTTAATGACTTGTACCAAACTTTAGACATAATTAGAATATTTGGCTTTGAACCGTCGAATCTCCTCCTCCAATAAAGTCCATTAGGGAATGTATATTACAGGTTTTCCAAGACTTCGGTCTTGATAAAACTTGGATTTTAAATAATATTTTCTAATACACAGATGAATGGTTTTAAAATCATATGAATTTTCCGTAAGCGTTTATAAAGACGTAGACACAACAACTGTTACAGACTTAGGATCATAACATTGCTACTGACTGCAAGTGCTTTGCAGTGTTCAACATGTACTCCATCTTGACAATGTATGTTCTTTGGCCTATTGTCAAAAAATATTATATTTACTGATTTATAATGAAAAGTTAATGATTTACAGCAAACCGCTAGTACGGTTTTATAAACAATAAATGATGTTTCATTCTGAATACTTTTATAAATATTGTTCTTTTGACTTTAATGTGGACATTTTGGTATGAAGTCAGAATAGCAATACCTATTGTAAAATTATTAAATATCTTGAGTTCACGTGGGATTTCATTCCTAACATGAATTGAGGTAGAGTACCAAATCCCAAAACAGAATTCCTGGTTAAAGTTCTGTATGATAATTTCGTAGTACCAAAATGACTAAAAATCGTAGTGTTTACATCAGAATGTTCGAGTACCGTTAATGCAGAAGTTAATTACAGCTGATCTAATTGATTTTTCGCTACTGACATGATACATAAAGTACACAAGTCACGTTGAATACATCAGATGACTGATAAATGTTCCAAAAGTCTGTTTTTTAGTTAAGTTTAAATTTACGAATTCGCTAATTAATTATGGGTTTAACTATAACATAGATGCTTCTCCTGACATTTCTACAGGAATGTAATAATGCACTCATGTGAATGCAATTATAAATTTTTCTCAAATTTACGACAGTGTTTTAATTCACGTCAGGTTCTCTAGATAATTATAGCTTCCACTTAATTATAGTTAAATGATCTGAAATAATGTTAACGATGTTGATTCGGTATGTAAGTCAACCATATAATTTCATTTACTGATAGATATCAGGAAAAACCATACTTTCTAATCCTTGGCCATTACATTTTGTGGGTCAGGTAATATACAATCTACTATACTGTTAGTGGTATCGAAGCATTCAATAACTACGCTATAACTGGTCCTATTGCAAGGGGAAGACGGAAATGGACAGAGAAAGGGGTGAAGTTGGGCTGGGAGAGGAAGAGATGGCTACGAACGACGGTGGAGAAGATGAAATGAATGAGGGAAAGGTGGATGTGTACAGAGTGAGGGGGAGAAGTAGATCGACAGAGAGAGGGGTGAGGAGGGTAGAGATGAGGTGAGGAGGAAAAAGGGGAAGAAGGAGATAGTCAAAAAGAGGGTGAAGTAGCAGATGGTAAGAGAGAGGGGCAGCAGGATATGATCAGAGAGCGGGGGCTGTAGGATGTGGACACAGACAAAGAATAGAGGGACGTGGACTAGTAGAACTGGAATAAATGCGCACACAGACAACTTCAGGTACTCAGCAGGTAAACATGTAAAAATATTTGCTTAAGGGTTTGTCACAATTAAGATAAAATAAAAACGCCTGGCCACTGGGGTGTAAGAGCATCTCTCCGACGCTCCCACAGTTGCTAAACGAGTCGGTGACCAGCCATGTACGTAGTTCTTCCCTGGAGATCCTGTCTTTTACTCTTTTAACGCTATATAATAAGGGTCCCATATTAACAAGCAGTATTCACGAATCAATTAAATATGGTTTAGTAAGCTATTGGATGAATTTTCTTAGGCTCTTTCCAAATGAATCTGTCTGGTAAAAGCTTTCCTCCCACAACTAACTTATCCATTTTAGGCCGCTCTGGGAACATGCTCTAAAATTGTGACTCATTGCCATGCGTACAATGAAACCATATTTGGTACGTTCTTATTTTTATTTGTAATTTTTATTTATTTCTTTTGTCCTTGGGCGAAAATGACCGTACAGCAGTAGTTACAACAGTATCACATGAACGTGATTGCAGATTTCACAGTAGAACAACGATGAGAACATGTCTTACAAAGCGGCTACCCCGCACGGTCTCGGGCGCCTTGTCACGGTCCGTGGGGCTGCCCTGTTGCAGGTTTGAGTCCTCACTCGGGCATGAGTGTGTGTATTGTCCATAGCGTAAGTTAGTTTAAGTTAGATTAAGTAGTGTGTAGGCTTAGGTACCGATGACCTCAGCACTTAGGTCCTATAAGACCTTACCACAAAATTCCAAATGTCGTACAAACGTAAGTTTTTAACATTAAATAAGAACCCAAAACGACGAACATCATACAGCCAGCAGTTGTTATAGTAGTGGCAAGTTAACAGAATTGTAGATTTCACAATAGAACAAAGGTGAAAGTTTGAAGCACGAAGATATGCGCTGAACGTAAAACATAAACACACAATAACGACCCAGTTTCCGAACTGGGCTGCAGCCATGGGAGAGCGATATCTAGAGGAACTTAAATATAAAAGCTGGACGATTGCGTCAGGTACAAACATAGGATAAACGCAAAATAAACACACATTTTCGAATGAGTTTGCACTAAAGTTAGCCAATCTGGTTGTTGCGCCTGCAAATTCAAGTGGCCCACCAGATACAATTAGCGTCGGTTGTTCTCATAACGTATGTCATAGCACACGAACTTGCTCAGCCCTTCGCTCGGTTTCTATCCTTAATACCATCCAATGTTCTACTTTTGTATCATTCTCTTCTTCTGTGTTAGGGCAATTGGCTAATTGGCTAACTTCAGTTGCTAATTTTTACTCATAAACCGCGCAGCACACCGAATTTTTTTCCTTAAACATTATTTCCCAGCACAACCTACCCTGCAGTAACATTACAGACTTTTCAGAATGTTTCTGACCACACTATATATATGTATATAGTGTCAGGTCTATAAGTACAGATACTGTTATCACTGGAACTTTAACAAAAAAAATGGCTCTGAGCACTATGGGACTCAACTGCTGTGGTCATTAGTCCCCTAGAACTTAGAACTACTTAAACCTAACTAACCTAAGGACATCACACACATCCATGCCCGAGGCAGGATTCGAACCTGCGACCGTAGCAGCTGCACGGTTCCGGACTGTGCGCCTAGAACCGCGAGACCACCGCGGCCGGCTGGAACTTTAACATATACCCACTTCAGTGTGTTAGTTTTTTCTCTGCATCTAACAGTCTTTCAGCAAATATGTCACATATTTTACTACCTGATGTTTTCTGCACAGTCGTAACTCTGCTGCTAAGCGGATTACACCAGTGTAGAGTAACCATTTACTGCCCACACATCTACACTTCAACACCTGACCTGCTACCCAGGGGAAAATAAGCATCAATGGCTGGCTCTTGCCACATGTACCAGGAGGTACTAACTAACGTGAAAACATACCACTCCTCACAGTTATCATGTGTTAGTTTGCAGGTAAAGTAAATACTAATGCAACGTTTCCAGTGCACCGACGTCACTCATCAATAAAAGTATCTGCATAAATGCACTTATACCTCTACCACCCTGTGAATATGCACTGAATGAAAATTCTCGAAATCAATATTGCACATAAATTTTTGTTTTTCCAGCTACGCACAAGTCATCTTCAGATCATATAAATATTCTTGATTAATGTAATTGCTATAACTACTCAAAACACCTTTAAAATCTTTTTTCAAGTACAACTCCCATACAGAATGCATAGGTAAGATACCTTGATCTATAGCCAACCAAAGTTAGGTGTAACTGTCTTTCCGTAATGGTCCTCCTCGCGAGGCCGTCAACACTTTGATAATGGAGAATACCTTCATGTCCTTTTATCTTGAGTAAGAACACAACTATGCCCAAGATCCGCATGGGTGTGTTATGGTCCCCAAACATAGAAACATATGTCTGTTAGTCTGTTTATCATACGCCAGCTGTTATAGTTCTTGCAACAACCTTTGGGGTCCTTGAGGATTATTATGAGCTTGAACGTCTGTGTTCCATTATTTGCTGTGCCTCCTTATGTATAGGTGATAACTTCCATCTGCTTATGTGGAGGTTGACGGCCAGGTGTCCCCACTACATTAGTTTCGTATGTAATTATTTATCCCCGCAAGGAACCAATGGAAAAGTCCAATCACAAAACTGCTCCAATAGTCCCAAAAATTGTAGTTTGGTTAACAACCAATAATTTGGATGTACGTCATGGAGCACGGCGTCAACACGGGTGCCGTTTCCTGCTGTCTAGCACACAAAATACTAAAGGATCAGTCGACTGGTTTTAACAGTGGGTTGGTGAGCTGATTGCTCAGTCGGTTTTGTTAGTCGAATGAAGCAACCGATTGAAATCATTCTCTGCGACCACGTCAGCTACGTGAATGTTTTTCCCTCACTCTCCGAATTTCAGCGGTTTCGCTTCATCTGGGAAAACGGACTGACACAAGTATGTGAAGGACATGTCAGTTAAATGCTTTCACTCAGTCTTTGGGTTCGAGTGATTTCTCTTACATACTTTTTCATTATTTTCGTTTGTTTATGAATTGCGACTAGGGTTGTCAACTTTTTTAGAGACAAATAATGTATCTTATCTCAAGAAGAGGTGAATAAACCAAATAAATCTAGAAACACAATATGCTACAAAGTTGTGAATTATTTAATTTAATTGCATATTTTTCGTTTTTCTGTAGTTAAATATGCATTTTTGCTTGTTTTTAAGAGCTTGGTAATATGTCTTACAACACAAATTGTGTTTAAGTTAATGGGTAATTACTTTTGTACTTCAGTTTATTGAAGCTCAGTCTTTCTCTTTCTTGCAGCTGGTCTGCAGCCATCATTGAGAATTCTGAGGTGATTTGAACAGAAAGCATATAACATACAATTTCCTTCGTGATGATTTAATCACTTGCTTCTAAAGTACTTGTATATACTTTCACTCTCAGGAACTACTTGTTTTAGAGAAATATTTGTTATGATTCGTTAATTTTCTTCGAATTTCTTTAATTTATATTGATTCAGATTATGAATCACCCTTGCAGATACAATCGCACTAAGCTTATCTTGAGCATAACTTTTTATTCAGTAATATCATTTCTTCCATTAACAGGTCAGTGGCAGTTCCGACAATTTGATTATGAAACCAAGCCCACCATTAAGTAAACTCCTATTCACGAATATGGACGAAAAACTGAACTAAAAGTACTATTGGTACTACATAAAAAGCAAATCTCGAAATTATGGTAACAGAGACGACAGGCGATGACGAGTGCCAAAAATATCGACTGTCTCCTCCGCTAAGAACTGAATTTGCCGGCGATAAGGCGGCTCCAGTCATCGTTCCCACACCCAAAGCTCCACACGTCAGACACTCAGATCGGTAACCAACATTGTGTGTCGACAGATTATGAACCAGAACACGGATTTAGTTCGTGATATGAGCTGTCGTCCAGCAGAACACGCGTAAACGGTAATTGAAAGTAACACCAGAAGTACGAAGGGTATCTGTGAATGTTAATATTGCACGTTTCGTGTGGGTGAGTTGGTAGAGCGTGAGCTCGTCTTACCGAAAGTCCCTCGTTCAAACCGCTCTAATGACGACTCTTCTTAACTGTTCGCGTGTGAAACAGTTACATGGGAGAACACTTTCCTAATACGTAAAAGAAGTTTCGGAGTTTGCGCAATGTTCTTTTGGGAGTATGCTTTTGCTTCGTTAGTTGAAAGTAGCAAACTTATAAGTAAATTTGAACAGAAAGGTGTGGTGTTCTGCCAGACCTGTGCGACATAACATAACCACCTGTGATGTAGCAACTAGAGCAATTGTAATTCCACGGAACTCATCTTCATTTCTTCAGAAAGTACAAGCATATGATTCGTAAGATATCCGATGCTGCTCGAGTTTCTTCGGAAGAGATTAGTCTCCGACAACGGAATTATCTTCTTAAACTGCAGTTCCTCACATAAAATCGGTTGTGTTCTCCAAGCTTCTATGATTTGCACTGTCACAGGTAGATAGTGGTTAAAGTCTTTCATGAACGCAGACCCTCCGAAACTTCGACAAAATACTGTTGCAGACACGAGCTTTCATTTTGAAATCTACAGGGTAGATGCGTGAATGTAGAATTCATCAAATGTGCTTGGTACACGAAAGTAATTTGCTTCACATACTACTTCTTATGCCACCATTACTGTGAATGAATGACACTGTGTGTATGTGTGTGTGTGTGTGTGTGTGTGTGGGCGGGGGGGGGGGGGGGGGGGCTAGTGTTTGCACTGATGTTTGAAAGTTGTGTGCTAACTGAGACGCCCTGCTTTTCTGCAAGACTGGTGAGGTAGTTTAAATTGTGGAAAGGGACCAAAATAAGGGGCTGTCAGGTACACTCAAACATAAAACTTCATTATTTAATCAAACATCACAAGAGGCACAAAATTTTTTTTAACACACAGTTTTAATTTTTAGGACTTAATTACTGGCTGTTAGCCACCTTATTTTAAAAACGTCTGAAGGCCAATAACTTAAAACCCAAGCACAATCAGAAATTTAAAAGGCAAGCCTTATCTTACAATGTTTGAGAGCTACATTCAGCTGACTTTTAATTAATGTACACTATCAAACCTTTTCAGTAAAACGGAATGAAAACAGTCGCTAACATTTTGCAGTGTTCCTTTCTGCTTTACGTACCACTAAGGGAAACTTTATCTTCAACTTTGTACCCCGGCCGGGCGAGGTTGCAGCGTGGTCTTCTAAGTCTTATGGCGATCCGCGCGGCTGCCCCGTCGGAGGTTCGAGTCCTCCCTCTGGCATGGGCGTGTGTGTGTTGTCCTTAGCGTGAGTTAGTTTAAGTTAGATTAATCATAGAAATTAGATTAAGGAAAGGCAAACCTACGTTTCTAGCATTTGTAGACTTAGAGCAAGCTTTTGACAATGTTGACTGGAATACTCTCTTTCAAATTCTAAAGGTGGCAGGGGTAAAATACTGAGAGCGAAAGGCTATTTACAATTTGTATAGAAACCAGATGGCATTTATAAGAGTCGAGGGGCATGAAAGGGAAGCAGTGGTTGGGAAAGGAGTGAGACATGGTTGTAGCCTCTCCCCCATGTTATTCAATCTGTATATTCAGCAAGCAGTGAAGGAAAAGAACAAAAATTCGGAGTAGGTATTAAAATCCATGGTGAAGAAATAAATACTTTGAGGTTCGCCGATGACATTGTAATTCTGTCAGAGACAGCAAAGGACTTAGAAGACCAGTTGAACGGAATGGATAGTGCCTTAAAAGGAGGATACAAGATGAACATCAACAAAAGCAAAACGAGGATAATGGAATGTAGTCGAATTAGATTGGGTGATGCTGAGGGAATTAGATTAGGAAATGAGACACTTAAAGTAGTAAAGGAGTTTTGCTATTTGGGGAGCAAAATAACTGATGATGGTTGAACTAGAGAGGATATAAAATGTAGACTGGCATTGGCAAGGAAAAAGTTTCTGAAGAAGAGAAATTTGTTAACATCGAGTATAGATTTAAGTGTCAGGAAGCCGTTTCTGAAAGTATTTGTATGGAGTGTAGCCATGTATGGAAGTGAAACATGGACGATAAATAGTTTGGACAAGAAGAGAATAGAAACTTTCGAAATGTCGTGCTATAGAAGAATGCTGAAGATTAAATGGGTAGATCAATAACTAATGAGGACGTATTGAATAGGATTGGCGAGAAGAGAAGTTTGTGGCACAGCGTGACTAGAAGAAGGGATCGGTTGGTAGACCATGTTCTGAGGCATCAAGGGATCGCCAGTTTAGTATTGGAGAGCATTGTGGAGGGTAAAAATCGTAGAGGAAGACCAAGAGATGAATATACTAAACAGGTACAGAAGGATGTAGGTGGCAGTAGGTACTGGGAGATGAAGAAGCTAGGACAGGATTGAGTAGCATGGAGAGCTGCATGAAACCAGTCTCATGACTGAACACCATAACAACAACAAGAAGTAATGTGTAAGCTTAGGGACCGATGAGCTCAGCAGTTTTGTCCCAAAAGACCTTACCACAAATTTCCCAATTTTTGCATCAACATCAATACATCACCATAATTAGTAATGTGTTAATTGCATCTGGAACAACTTAACCCATACCAATATACTAATCAGTTTTAAATGATGAAAAGAAGAATTAGTCTGTTCAGTAAACAGTTAAATGAAAATGCTGTAATGCCTATTTTTATTTGAATACTCCCTGATTTGTCCTTACGTACCACTAGGAGTAGGGCTACGATCCAGGGGTGTGTGTAACACGGTTGTATACCACTGCCTGAATTCAGCCAGTGGAAGTACTGCAGACTACTTAGAGGAATGAACGCTCTGCTCAGTCAACGAAACAATAAAAAATTCCCAGAATGAGATTTTCACTCTGCAGCGGAGTGTGCGCTGATATGAAACTTCCTGGCAGATTAAAACTGTGTGCCCGACCGAGACTCGAACTCGGGACCTTTGCCTTTCGCGGGCTCTTCTGCGAAAGTTCTTCTTCTGTAAAGTTTGGAAGGTAGGAGACGGATACTGGCAGAAGTAAAGCTGTGAATATCGGACGTGAGTCGTGCTTCGGTAGCTCAGTTGGTAGAACACTTGCCGGCGAAAGGCAAAGATCCCGAGTTCGAGTCTCGGTCGGGCACACAGTTTTAATCTGCCAGGAAGTTTCAATAAAAAGTGGTTTCAGTTGGTAAAACAAATATATAGAAAGAATGAATAACTGAGTCAACACGGAAAACTGCAATGCACTGTGTAGGCTGAAATCATTATGTTGCTCCCATAGACTGGTCTCACTCAAAAGGAACGAATGAGTAGTAGTCCAACTGATGAATAAAAGTATAAGCGACTGAATTCTTTGTTTCCATTTGGTTGCATTCACAGATTGGTGTCCCTCAAAAAAAAAAAAAAAAAGAATGAATAAATCAACCAGTGAGTAAACCTACATCTGAATGAGATGAGCATTTCCCAATATGCAGCTGAATTATATTTTTATAGCGAGCAAGTCCCTGCAGACCGGTATCGTTCATTACCGACTCGTCTCCAGCCTAGCGGCTGAGCAGTGCGGAGGGAAAGGACGTTCATCAGTGGAAGACCAGAGCTCTGCCACGTCTGGAATACTACCTTCAACAGAAAACAATCCCTTGCTGAAAGAAACATGGAACTCCACAAAATAAGAGCTTTACGTCGAACACAGTTGGTGCTTAGGACCTATGATGAGAGACTAGCTGCTGGGCAGCAAAACGTGTGATTCGAAAAAAAAAAAACGCTTCTAACAGCAGAAAGACAGATCTTAGGGAAAAGTCATTGAGGTATTGATGGGGCATATTTCTTGGCATTACCTTTCCAGAAGAATCAGTTAGGCCACTGGTGGACTGAGAGTCCTTAAACGACAATTGCTGGTCATGTCTTGCTTGGTGGGAAGTGAAGAGATTTGGACAGAAATTTCGGGAGTTCGACGCCGGTCTTGGCACTCAATAGATATCTCTCTGGGCTGCAGTCCCCACTCGAACAGCCGACTGATGCTCCAGAGTTCATGTCGGCAGAAGCACCGCCGCCACCCTGCACTTACAGAGCCAGCCAGTCATGATGGTAATAGCTGTGAATGAGGCAAAACTGTAGGCCTCATGTAAAAAGGGTGACCCGGCTGAGTCACGCAATTTGACCCTTAGTCTGATCACGAGGTGTGGCCATTAAGTGCACATGTTGCTCACGTAGGCTGACGTGAGGATCAGTGAACTATACTTGATGGGATGTATCTGGAACATCTTAGGTGATTACAAAGTTAGCAGACAGGAATACAATTAAATACATAGCTTTAATTCGGCATCAGCGGTGAACGTCGATGTTTACTTTGTACAATAATATTTACAAGTGCAGTTATAGACTGAACTGCGAATACTTCTTTACAATTCTGATTGCTTCACATACAGGGTGGTCAAAATATGTGTGAAATGCTTGTAGGGATGGTACAGGGCAGGTTATGCTGAGGCATAAATGTTAAGAAAAAATTCGATACGTTGCTCCGTTTACGAGTTATTTAGCATAGAATAAAGCCAATTGGGGCGTCGCTTGCTGACACCCAAGCGCCTGCCAGGGGCGGTGTTGCCCAACGAGTGCTCTGTCTCGCGACAGCCATATGTCAGTACAACCTTCCCTGCAACAGCCCTACAAGCGTTTCAGACGTTTTATGACCACACTGTAGATGCATAAACTGTATGTGGCGCCTGGCAGGGTCGTAGCTACTGACTCAGCTGAGGGCTTTGCTAACTAGCGTATCTGCACACAAGGTCTCTGAAGCTACAACAAGTGAAGCATTCCTGTTAAAATCGGCTGTATAACTGGGCAGTGCACTAGCTTGTCTCGTATGACCAGCTGAGTGGCGGCGCTCGGTCTGCTAGTGTCGACAGTGGCGACTCACGGGTCCGATGTGTACTGACGGACCGCGGCCGATTTGAAGCCTACAACCTAGCCAGTGTGGTGCCTTGTGGTGACACCGCAGTAATACTCTGCATATCTCATGCTGATAATTTGCGGTGAGCACTATTACCAGCACCAGCACCTCAAGAAAATCCTTCGTCGGAATTTAGTCAGACCATTGCAGTTCTGTGTCCCAAGTCCATCAGAGCAGTGGTAGATGCATACGTTGTCCGGTCAATGTATATACTTTCAGAAGCCAATTGCATCTATATGGCATATTGTCAACCATTTCAAATGGCTTTTGAAACCAGCAAGTGCACACTATCTTGTGTACTTTTATATTATTACACGAGTACTAAGTCACGTGCATCACATGTTTGTGTTTTATTTGAATAAATGAATATGTTAGTTTAAAACTTTTAATTAATGTCAGTATCAGTATTATGCAATTCTCCACTTTAGCGTCTACAACACGAGCCTTAACACTCATCGTATTAGTTAATTCTTTTGTGCACACTCATTCAGCTTGGATCTCAAAGGTGTGTCTCCTTTCTCTAATTGTTTGAGTCGTTTGTTGCTTCAACGATTGCCATAAACTATTGTTAAAAGAATAATACTGTTCGTGTAGCCTGTACATAAGCGTACTGGTATCCAGTCAAGGCCAGGCGCACATTTTAGACCAATTTCCACTGTGTGATTGTCTATTTCCATATCTATCATTTCAGCATTTGTACGAAGATTGTCAGAACGAATTGTAGTTCGATCTTTCTCAGCGAAACAGTTTCGCTACACGCAGTTAGGTACTTCAGCCTTCTTTTGCCATTTCCGCTTGCGATACCAATACGATCAGTATGGAACTGCGTAGATGACTTTGATCTGTAAGTGCTTTCTGGATGGAAAAATCTCATCTGTTTTAAATGAACGGACATTACTACTGGCCTTAGATAAAATTACGAACTGATTTTTAACATTTTTAAAGACAATATAGAAATCCACACCATAAGTGAATTTTAGGTTTTTTACGCATTTTTTACTGTCGATAGAGGCTTGAAACAAACACTCAAACTCCGCAAACACTACGCTGGCTGCTTAGAGGCAGTAATTTTAGCTGCGGCGTCTCTACGGTCGACGCATGCAAACAAATTTAAATTAGACAACAATTTCGGTTTGTCAGTTCGTTGTTTTAAGAAAAATGTGATTTGCCGTTAATTCGAAGTGAAAAAAATGGAAGAAAACTTGGCTAGGGTGAATACTAAAGACGGAGATTACTTATTTGCAAATTGGGACAGTAAAAATATTAAATCAAATGTAGATGGCACCCCTTTACACTGAGTAATACATGGTAGATTTCTAGGAATGAATATCGATTCTCAGCTGAAGTGTTACGAACACACAACGATACTTACAGGCAGAATGTCATCAACATGTTATGCCCTTAAGAGTCCTATCATCCGTGTGTAACGGCCAGTGTCTTGTAGTTACATACTATTCATGTGTACACTCAACTCTTAGCTGAGGCATTTTTTTTCTGGAGTATGAATGTACAAAATATGAACAAAATTTTAAAATTACAGAAAAGGCCCTAAGGATAGTAACCAAAATTAGTAGTCGATGTCATTGTAAAGATCGGTTCCAAACGGTAGGAATTTAACTCCACTGTGCGAATATGACTACCAGTCAATAGTAAACATCAAAAATAGCTTGATAATTACACCACACACAGTTCTGTACTTGACTATCGAACAAGATCAAAACTGAACTTATATTTACAAAGAAAGAATAAGCATAAAACTTAAGACAGCACTTTTTACCAAGGAACAAAACTTTACATTAAAGGAGGTTAAAGAACTTGTTAGCACAAAGTTACTTAAAAGGACTGGTAAAAAGTACTTGTATGTAATACATTCAGTACATTAAGATTACTTAGACAACACAGAATAAGGATTTGGTAGAAAATGCAACAGAGATAAATAGTAATAACAGTAATAAAACATCTAACATTCCATACAGCTCTTTCGCGCTAGATATTTTTCTTTTCTTGTCCCTTTCTGGGAAAACCTACACCCAACCTTACGCAATGTATAATTTAACACCTGTTACCCTTTCTGATCTCAACACCTCACTAATTTTAGAGGGATGCTGAGTCAGGATTTCAGGTCAGCAAATGGGGAGTTGTGATGCAGAAAATAGTTCTGACATCAGCTGATGGCGTGTCTGTAGTGTTATGAAAGAATGTGTGTACAGTTTGTGTAGTGCTTGGAGCGACTGGGCGTGAGAAATGAATGAACATCCAGTGTCAGATTTTTTCGTTATTAATATTCGTTAAACAGAGAGAGGTAGCATTATTATAAACACAGTAACCTTGCGTTCGGGAGGGTAGAGGTCCTAATTTTCATCCAGCCATCCTGATTTATTCTGAGAAATCGCTAAGTTAGTTTAGGCGATGACCGACTGCCTGTTCCAGCCTTGTCCTACTAGATCTATAAGTGTGTAAATGTCTGTGTATGCGAAAAAGTACTTTATTTTTCAGTTGTGATATTAAGACAATACAGTTGTGAGAGAAATCTACAGATGCATAAAACTACCATTACGTTACTGCTACTGCTACTACTACTACCACCACCACTACCACCACGCCGGCCGCTATGGTCGAGCGGTTCTAGGCACTTCAGTCTGGAACCGCGCTGCTGCTACGGTCGCAGGTTCGAATTCTGCCTCGGGCATGGATGTGTGTGATGTCCTTAGGTTAGTTAGGTTTAAGTAGTTCTACCTTCTAGGGGACTGATGACCTCAGATGCTAAGTCACATAGTGCTCAGAGCCATTTGAACCAATACTACCACCACCACGACTACTACAGACCAAAATGCGGAAAGACGTAGGCAAAGTATATATGTTTAACTCTTATCTATACCACGGAAGAGAGAAACCTGTTCTAATGAAAACATTTTGTTGATCTATGTGTTTTGAGAACGCAAATGTTCTTTCTTATATGCTGCGAGCGGTTTTATTGCTCTTCTTGCTTCAACTGTTGATCTGCAACTACTGCTGCTGCTACTGCTGTTACTGATGTTAATAACGATGATGATGCTGATGACGGTGATCATGCTACTGAAAAACCTCGTGATAGGAACAGGTACCCTTACGTAATTGTTGGCTTGGAGCGTCCACTCATACGAGAAGCAGTCACGTGGAGGCCTGACTTGTCGACCTTGTGTGCACCGGCGGACGGCGGGACGGAAGCCACTGCTGGAGAAAGTGGTCGAGGGGGAGGGGGGGCAGGGAAGGGGGGGATGTGGCGGGGGTCTGATAGCTCAGCTGTAGTCTAGATCAGGGCGAGCTCGTGACCGGCAGCTAACAGGGACCAAGCGAGGCCAGCCGACGTATCACGTGAGTAGGGCGGCGCCCTGTGTAAAAACACAATGCTTTGGGCGGTAGCGTTCTAGCGTAGTTGAGGCACAACCGTCCGCTGTACTGCGATGACTTTGTCTTCTATATGACGCCTCATTCTAGTCTGAAACGAATAAGTTAAGGTGGCGTAACCACTCTTCCCGCTTTTAAGATTAGGATTCCTAAAACTGTAGTTTCTTGCTGAACGTAAAATACATGTCTAAAGGCTTTCGGCACCGTTCCTCACAAGCGTCTTCTAACCATACTGCGTGTCTATGGACTATCGCCTCAGTTGTGCGACTGGATTCGTGATTTCCTGTCAGAATGGTCACAGTTCGTAGTAATAAACGGAAGGTCTGCGAGTGAAACAGAAGTAATATGCGTTCACCAAGAAAGTACTATACTTCCTCTATTGTTCCAGATCTGTAATAACGATGTAGGAGACAATCTGAGTAGCCCTGTTACATTGTTTGCAGACGATGCTGTCATTTACTGTCTTGTAGACTCACCAGAGGCCGCTGCTCGTGGGCTCGCGGTAGCATTCTCGCTTGCCGAGCACGGGGTCCCGGGTTTGATTCCCGGCGGGGTCAGGGATTTTTCCTGCCTCGAGATGACTGGGCGTTGTTGTGTCGTCTTCATCATCATCATTCATCCCCATTACGGTCGGAGGAAGGCAATGCAAACCACCTCCACCAGGACCTTGCCTAGTAAAGCGATGCAGGTCTCCCGCATCGTTCCCCTGCGCTGTGTAAAGATGCATGGGACTTCATTTCCATCTCATTTTCAAACTCATAAGATGACCAAAATGAATTCAAAAATGCGAAAAGTGCCAATTGACCATGAATAAAGAAAAGTGTGAAGTTAATGAAATTCGCTAAATTTCGATTCTGCAATAAGTCACACAAATCTTAAGGCTGTAAATTCAACTAAATACTTAGGGATTACAAGTTAAAATAAACTAAATTGGAACGATCACAAAGATAATGTTGGTGGTAGAGCAAACCAAAGACTGTGAATCTTTGATGGTGCAACAGGTCTATTAAAGAGACTGCTTACACTACGCTTTTCCTCCCTATTCTGGAGTATTGCTGTGCGATGTGGGATTCGCATCAGGTAGGACTGTCGGATGTCATCGAAAAAATTCTAAGAAGGGTGGCTCGTTTTATACTATCACGAAATAGGGAGATAGTGCCACAGACATGATACGTGAACTGTAGTGGTAACCAGTAAAACAAAGGCGTATTTCGTTGCGTCGCGATCTTCTCATGAAATTTTAATTACCAGTTTTCTCCTCTGATTGCGAAAACATTCTGTTGGCACCAATCTCATATGGAAAAATGATCATCATACTAAAATAAGAGAAATCATGTTTCACTCAGAAAAATTTAAGTGCTCGTTTTTCCCGTGCGCTGTTCGACAGTGCAACGGTAGAGACAGCTTGAAGGTGGTTCACTGAAATCTCTGCCAAGCCCTTTATTGTGAATCACCGAGTAATCACGCAGATGTAGATGTAGACAGCCATTCCGAAACAACTGCTACTAGTTCTTCGCAGAAGCCTGCTTCATACGCTAAGCTAGTGCTGATGTTCCCAACTCGACTCATGTCTTAAACAGAGCTCTGTTGTAGACATATATACGAAAGAAACTGACTGTATAGAAAACAGAAGACTACAGATAAGCATTTTTATTGAAATGCCATAGTCTGCCTGCCGTCATTTCACACCGCTCATTTTTTCTTTACTTATTTCTTTAATCTGACAACTTTCTACGAGGTCTTATCTCGTCTCTGTCTCACATGTCGAATATTTGCCTGGGTATCTGCATAGTCAAGGGCAAGCCGATTCAGCTTTGCTTTTAATAGTACTCCAGTTACTTTTGCTGCATTTTCATTGCACCAGACGTTTCAAAAATTGTTTATAGCCTCGTAGTACATGTAGTAGCTCCCGCACAGATAATTATTTCAGTGGGAATCCTTGTGACAGGGACAAACATGTGTATCAAAATACTCTCCTACCATGCAGGTCTGCTAAAACAAAGAGTGACAATAATTTAGTTGATTCTGATAACTATTCCGTTAGTATATACCGAAATTTTGAAGTACAAAAGTGCAAAAGTATTTGCGAAAGGTAGGTCAATATTGACAGTGTTATATCTTCTTTCTGCAGTATTTCCCATCCCCGTTCACTAGTACAACAGTATTTAGCACTGGCTGTGGATATCACTTAATTACCAGGCTAAAAATGGAGCTGTTACCACAGGCATATCAAATTTCTGTCATAATACACGCGGTACTGTGAAACTCGTTTTTCTTTTCTAGCTTCCGATTTCTGAAAACAATATGTCTCGGGAAATGTTCTCTCCCTAAAAGTATATATGCTTCCTCTTCATGTCATTGACGTGTAGAAGTTAAATTTTTCAGTCATCAAAATGCTGATACATGGGAATTATTCTTTGTTGGTGACTAGTTGCAGTAATGGGGATCAACACCTGATTTACCCAATATGTGAACATATGATGCTCTCAACCATCGAAACTATTTCTCAGAAATTAATACTATTCTCATCTGCTTTCAGGCGACAACAAGCACTCATTTCTTTACATACACAAGAGATAGGATATGGAGCACTATGAAAAAACGGAACACAAAAATATTCGTGGCGTTTGTAACAATATAACCAAATGAGTGCTGTAACAAATTTCAACCAGTAGTAGCCACTACCCTGTTTAAGAATTACAAGAGGATGAGATATACTTGGAAAAGGCCAGGAGATACGGGTAGATTTCAGTTAGATTACATCATGGTCAGACAGAGATTCCGAAATCAGATACTGGATTGAAAGATGTACCCAGGAGCAGATATAGACTCAGATCACAATATAGTAGTGATGAAGAGTAGGCTGAAGTTTAAGAGATTAGTCAGGAAAAATCAATATGCAAAGAAGTGTGATACGGAAGTATTAAGGAATGACAAGATACAGTTCAAGTTCTCTAAGGCTATAAATACAGCAATAAGAAATATCTCAGTAGGCAGCACAGTTGAAGTGGAATGGACATCTCTAAAAAGGGCCATCACAGAAGTTCGGAGAGAAAACCTAGGTACAAAGAAGGTAACTGAGAAGAAACCATAAGTAACAAAAGAAATACTTCAGTTGACTGATGAAAGGAGGAAGTACAAACATGTTCTGGGAAACTCAGGAATGCAGAAATACAAGTCGCTGAGGAATGCAATAAATAGGAAGTGCAGGGAATCTAAGACGAAATGGCTGCAAGAAAAACGTGAAGACATTGAAAAAGAAATGACTGTCGGAAGGACAGACTCAGCATACAGGTAGGTCAAAACAACCTTCAGTAACATTAAAAGCAAGGGTGATAACAAGGGTGATAACATTAAGGCTGCAACGGCAATTCCACTGTGAAATGCGGGGGAGAGAGAAGATAGGTGGAAAGAATACATTGAAAGCTTCTATGAGAGAGAAGGTTTGTCTGATGTGATAGAAGAAGAAACAGGAGTTGATTTAGAAGAGATAGGCGATAAAGTATTAGAATCAGAATTTAAAAGAGCTTTGGAGGTCTTAAGATCAAATGAGGCAGAAGGGATAGATACAATCCCATCAGAATTTCTAAAATCATTGGGGAACTGCGAACAAAACGACTATTCTCGTTGGTGTGTAGAATGCATGAGTCTGGCGACATACCATCTGACTTTCGGAAAAGCTTCATCCACACAATTTCGAAGACGGTAAGAGCTGACAAGTGCGAGAATTATCGCACAATCAACTTAACAGGTCATGCGTTCAAGTTGCTTAAAAGAATAATATACAAAAAAATGGAAAAGAAGATTGAGGATGAGCTAGATGACGGTTAGTTTGGCTTTAGGAAAAGCAAAGGCACGAGAGAGGCAATTCTGACATTGCGTTTAATAATGGAAGCTAGACTAAAGAAAAATCGAGGCACATTCACAGGATTTGGCGACCTGGAAAAAGCGTTACACAGTATAAAATGGTGCAAGACGTTCGAAATTCTAAAAAGTTGGGGTAAGCTATTGTGGAGACAACTCCTATGGAATATGTACAACAACAACAACAAAAATGGTTCAGATGGCTCTGAGCACTATGGGACTTAACTTCTGAGGTCACCATTCCCCTAGAACTTAGAACTACTTAAACCTAACTAACCTAAGGACATCACACACATCCATGCCCGAGGCAGGATTCGAACCTGTGACCATAGCGGTCACGCGGTTCCAAGTTGTAGCCCCTAGAACCGCTCGGCCACCCCGGCCGGCATATATACAACAACCAAGAGGGAATAATACTAGTGGACGACCAAGAACGAAGCGCTCGTATTAAAAAGGGTGTAAGACAAGGATATAGCCTTTCACGTCTACTGTTCAATCTGTACATCGAGGAAGCAATGTTGTAAATAAAAGAAAGGTTCAGGAGTGGAATTAAAATTCAAGGTGAAAGGACATCAATGACACAATTCGCAGATGACATTGCTGAATGAAAGTGAAGAAGAATTATATGCTCTGCCGAACGGAATGAACAGTCTAATGAGTACACTGTATGGACTGAGAGTAAATCGAAGAAAGACGAAGGTAATGAGAAGCAGTAGAAATGAGAACAGCAAGAAACTTAACATCATGATTGATGGTTACGTTGTCGAAGAAGTTAAGCAATTCTGCTACCTAGGCAGTAAAATAACCAATGACGGACGGAGCAAGGAGGACAACAAAAGCAGACTAGCTATGGCAAAAGAGGCATTCCTGGCCATAGGAAGTCTATTAATATGAAATGTCGGCCTTAATTTGAGGAAGAAATTTCCGAGAACGTACGTCTGGAGTATAGCATTATATGGTAGTGAAACATGGACTGTGGGAAAACCGGAACAGAAGAGAATCGAAGCATTTGAGTAGTGGTGCTACAGGCAAATGTTGAAAATTAGGTAGACTGATAATGTAAGGAATGAGGAGATTCTTCGCAGTATCGGGGAGGAATGGAATATTTGGAAAACACTGATAAGGAGAAGGGTCAGGATGATAGGACATCTTTTATGACATGAGAGTGACCTCCATGGCACTAGAGGGAGCTGTAGAGGGCAAACTGTAATGGAAGACAGAGATTGGAATAAATTCAAAAAATAATTGAGGACGAAGGTTGTAAATGCTACTCTGGGATGAAGAGGTTAGCACAGGAGAGGAATTGGTGGCGGAAAGCATCAAACCAGTCAGAAGACTGATGAGCTAAAAGAAAATCAAATTCACAACTCTATCATGCTCTGCAAACCACCTAACAATGGGTGGGGCACGCACCACTAACCGACCCCCCCGCCCCCCCCCCCCCCCAATCCCTGTTCCGCTCGCGAATGGTGGGTGGGAAGAGTGATTCCCGATAAACCTCTGCAATACCTGTAATTTCTCGAATTTTTTCGTCGTGGTTATTTCACAAGATGGCGTGGCGTGGACTCTTCCTGGAAAGTCTTCTCTCGAAATATCACTGGTAAAATTCTCCTTGATGCATAATGTCTCTCTTGTAATGTCAGACTTTCTGAGGATCTCAGTAGCGCTCTCGCGCCAGCGAAACGATCCCGTGGCGAAACACACCGCTTTTGGCTGAATCTTCGCTATCCCTTCTGTCAGTACTACCTGCTAAGTGTCCCACATGGATGAACAATAATCAAGAATCAGTCGAACTAGAGCCTTTTAAGCCACTCCCTTCGTGGATGAGTGATATTTCCCTAAGATTCTTCCTATGAATCTTAGTCTAGCATCGGCTTTTCCTTCTATTTGTATTATGTGGACATTTCACTTCAGGACGCTCTGGATAGTTACTTCTGGACATTTTACTGTAGCTACGGTTTACAACGATTTGTTATTCCTATGTATGTGCAAAGTGTTACATTTACTTACGTTTAAGGTCAACTGCCAGAGCCTGCAACAATCATCAATCCTCTTCAGGTCAGTTTGCAAATCGATACTTTCTTCTGTCGTAGCTACTTCCTTACAGGCAACTTACAGGCAACGGCCTCATCTGCGAAAAGGGAGAGGTTCCAACGCTACATTTTAAACAGTAACGGTCCTATCACACTTCCTCGGACTACTCTGGAAATTACCATTACATCGTCGACTTCGTTCCGTTAAGAGCGACATGTTGAGTTCTACCTGTAAGGAAGTCCAGTACTACATCGGGTGCGATAGCCAACAAGCTCCTACTTTGTCACTAAACGGCAGAAAGGGACGGTGTCAAATGCATTCTTGAAGACAAGGAACATGGCGTCAACCTGAGTGCCACTATTTGCAGGAGGAGGAACAGGGCGATCTGACTTTGCACAAGATCTCTCTTTTTGCATGATGATCATGAGAGAAGAGAGGGAGTGAAACCCGGTGCCGTCAGATAACCTGCTCTCGCGAATAGCACCAAGGGGGCAGCCAAGCTTAGCGTTCCCATCTGACAGAAGGATCACCATCAACAGTGGTTTATGTGCTCACTTCAAGAGACACTGCGGAGATGTCTGGTATTTAAACCAGGACACTGGCTCAAAGTCTCGTGATGAGGAACTACGTGCGACCACTTCTCCTCCCCCTGTCGCCGAATACTGGCAGTGGAAATTTTTCCACCGGCGGGATTCAGACCCCCGGGACGAGCGCCACTGAACTAGCATGCATTAGCTACCTCGGCCATGAACTCGGGAACCCAGTTCGTTGAAACAAATTTATTTCCAAAGTTATTCAACGCTTTTCTTCTTGCTCTCCTTAAGCTCATTATCGCTTCCTTCAGTTTTCATGTGTCAGCTAGGTTTTGACTTCGATTGAATCTGTAAAGAAGTTCTCTTTGTTTACGTATGATTTTTTTTTACACGGCCATTAAACCACGGTGGAACTATCACATCCCTTAAGACATTACTCGAAACATACTTGTCAACGCATATTGCGCGATGGCTTTGAATTTTTTCCGTTTTTACTATGAGTCTTCGTCCTAAGCACCGTATATTTCATGCTGACTACTTAGATATTCTGCAGTTTCTATCCTGTCACCCCTACTAAGCAAAAATAGTTTCCTACCTGTAATAACATTCCCTGTAAAATCCGTGGTCGTAGTTACTATCACAGTCTCATCATCACTGTATTCCCTTTATGTTTACTGGTTTGATAAGTTATGGTCTCTTTGTCGCTAGAAGGTTGTAATTATGTAATAGGCGTATTTAAACTGTTTTAGCATGTAATTATCTGAACTGTTTCTTATTTAAATTGTTTTGTTAATTAAATTGCATTGTGTATTATTGAGAAAGAGCGGGAAACCGCGCATAGATACATTTTGAGAAAGAGCGGGAAACAGCGCGCAGTAATACATCTGTAATGATAGCAGGGATTGTCTGCACCAAAAACCATTGTTGGCGGCGAGACCGCACTTTTGTAGCATTGAGCGTTGGAAGCGAGCAGTTGCGAGTAAGATGTGAGACGAGGCAGTCGTAGCTAGCGAGACATGAGAGGAGGTCGCTGTAACCGAGGTATGAATTAACACTTTGAAAGAAGCGGCGTGCTCGCCAGCCACTCGCTGGCGCAATGCTAGTTTTTAAGAATTTTTGTAAAGAACTATGCCCCTTGTAATTGTTTGTCAAGATCGTTCTCAGAATATAGTTATGTAATTTTGATGGAAAATTAGGTATGTAGCGCAGCGCTACTTTTTAAGAATTTTTGTAAAGAACTATACCCCTTGTAATTGTTTGTCAAGATCGTTCTCAGAATATAGTTAACTTCTACCAGATTAAATGCATTAAGAATTTTCTATCCCAAAATCATTCACGTAAATGCTTTACGGAATTTATTGTTATCTTAAAAGAAAAGTCTAAACTGAGCTTCAGCTTTTATCAAATCTAAATTAACTTCAACTTAAACAATTCCAGTCACAAAGTATTATGAAACTCCACCAGCAGCTTATAATTATGTTAAAGAGAAGTAAGTATATTCATTCCACAGTTTGCTGTATCAATCAGATGGCGATCCAGTATAAATAAGTAAAGGTAAGAATCAGTCTTAATAATTTCAGGTAACGACTGAGGGCCACGGCGACAACACATTTTATGTTTCGTCGTAATAATCAGCAGGTAGTCTTGACAGAGCAGCAGTTAAAAGATTTTAAGAGACGCAGCGTTCAGTCAGCAAGCAAACGTACATCCAATATTAGACGGGAAGTTTCAAGGTGTAAGATGTTACTATAGAAATTGCTTCTCTAGTTATCTGATCGAAGAAATTTTTGGTAAAAACATTCAGAATAACGTCACAATGTCCTGTCTTTGGCACCAGTTTTTAATAGCATGAATCTCGCAATCTACTTCTGGCATGTTTAAATGACCCCCTATTACAACGACATGATCACGAAAATTTCTAACGATATTCAGCAAGTTCTCTCTGAAGCGATCTGACACTACAGCTTCTGACCCAAGAGGCCTATAAAGTTACCGGATTACCATTTTGTACCTTCCGTAGATGCTTAAGTTTACCCAGGTTAAATCACATTAGGAATCTACATCTACATGATTACTCTGCAATTCACATTTAAGTGCTTGGCAGAGGTTTCATCGAACCACAATCATACTATCTCTCTACCGTTCCACTCCCGAAAAGCACGCGAGAAAAACGAACACCTAAACCTTTCTGTTCGAGCTCTGATTTCTCCTATTTTATTTTCATGATCATTCCTACCTATGTAGGTTGGGCTCAACAAAATATTTTCGCAATCGGAAGAGAAAGTTGGTGACTGAAATTTCGTAAATAGATCTCGCTGAAAAACGTCTTTGCTTTAATGACTTCCATCCCAACTCGCGTATCATATCTGCTACACTCTCTCCCCTATTACGTGATAATAAAAAACGAGCTGCCCCTTTTTGCATCCTTTCGATGTCCTCCGTCAATCCCACCTGGTAAGGATCCCACACCGCGCAGCAATATTCTAACAGAGGATGAATGAGTGTAGTGTAAGCTGTCTCTTTAGTGGACTTGTTGCATCTTCTAAGTGTCCTGCCATTGAAACGCAACCTTTGGCTCGCCTTTCCCACAATATTATCTATGTGGTCTTTCCAACTGAAGTGGTTCATAATTTTAACACCCAGGTACTTAGTTGAATTGACAGCCTTGAGAATTGTACTATTTATCGGGTAATCTAATTCCAACCGATTTCTTTTGGAACTCATGTGGATCACCTCACACTTTTCGTTATTTAGCGTCAACTGCCACCTGCCACATCATACAGTAATCTTTTCTAAATCGCTTTGCAACTGATACTAGTCTTCGGATGACCTTACTAGACGGTAAATTAAAGCATCATCTGCGAACAACCTAAGAGAACTGCTCAGATTGTTACCCAGGTCATTTATATAGATCAGGGACAGCAGAGGACCCAGGACGCTTCCCTGGGGAACACCTGATATCACATCAGTTTTACTCGATGATTTGCCGTCTATTACTACGAACTGCGACCTTATTGACAGGAAATCATGAATCCAGTCGCACAAGTGAGACGATACCCCATAGGCCTGCAGCTTGATTAGAAGTCGTTATATATTGTCGCTATTGGCGACTACCCTATCCTTACTGTAGACATTCCAATCTGAACTTAGGATTTCGTTGCTATTCACTTGTGATTTCAACCAGCTTTCTGTTCCTAATGCTATATGCGCATTGTAGGTTTCTATAAGTGACACTAATTCTCGGACCATTCCATGGACGCTTCTGCAGTTTTAATATAACATTAACCTTTTCCATATCCGATCCGACGAGGATTCTCTGAGATCATTGTCGCTGACATAACTTCGATTTTGGTCCCTGATCCCAAGGGGGATTCTCAAATGTAAAAAACCTTTGAGGAATGTAGGAGGAATCTTAAACCTGAAGCTTGATTTCAGACATTAATAAACTAAAAAGGTCTCTTGACTTTGATGTCGTGCTATCTCACGATAATACACAGCTACAATTACATGTCTATGAGATGTCTGTAACTTGTTCGCAAAATATTTCGAATCTAGTCTTCTGACCATCTTCGGGTGAAAGTATTTACCCCGCACCCAAATATCGTGACAGCAAGTTATACGCATCCGGCGGTTTGCTAGAAATTTCGTTGAACAATCCGTGTGCGATCAGGAAAGTTTTAAACCTGCTGTAAACCCTCCTATCGAAGCACAATAACAGCGAATACACTCCTCTTTAAAAGACTATGACAGAAGAATTGGGAACAAGCTGCTTCAATCCTCATTTTGTCTTCTTCATCAGAACTTTGGCTTGAGAACATATTCACGCTCTTTTAACACATAATATTCTAAATCCTTTTACCCAGTCTCTCTTCGTAGTGAAGCCCTTAACTCAGCATCTCCCTCTCACGGCCACTGTCTATATATACCTCTCTCCCACTGTCTCCTTTATCTTCCATTGCCACGTTCTCCTGTGTGTCTCTCACACTGTCAGAGTCTTCATCCTTTTCTCTCGCTCTTCCTTACCACACTCTCCTCCTCTGCCGCTTTCACTGTCTCTCGTTATCAGCTACATTGTCTTTGTTCCTA